>NW_028261389.1:62911618-63079118 GCF_051295495.1 Thamnophis sirtalis
TTCCAAGAATGGTGGTTTTCTAAATTAACTCCACTTGAGGGCAGCCTTGCAGATGGTCTGAGTTAGAAGTCAAAATTGAGAAACGCTACTGGATGCTTGAAAAACTGAGTTTGAACCACAAAATGTTAGAATGTGTTTGTTAGCAGTATGTCTGAAGCATAACTGGAAATCCAACACTGGTGATAATTTTTCCTGAGAGGACAAATGCTTCAATTTACCCAGAAAAAAAGGGAACAAGCTCACATTATTGTTTCCCAGGACAGAGAGAGTTAGCTGTGTGGGCTAATTATTTGGTGGTGTTATTTTTAGAGAAAGAAAGCTAAACTCCTTGGATTATGTAAATATTTAGCATACATTAATTTCTGCCTGGTAAAAAAAGAACCATGAGAATTATCATTGATGCATACTATAATATTTTTTGAAGAAATGAATCAACATGATGTTGAGGTGCACTTTCTGATTTTGGTATCTCATTATTTAAGAAGTTATCAGCTGAAGTTGACCGATACAATTCACCAATTTTGTGTTGAATGGGCCTTAGGGAAAGCAATGATGGATTGTTCGGTTGGTGCTGATCCACATTTGCAAAGTGTGTACTATTATAGGTGATTCAGATTAATGTTGTGCACCACCTTGGATTTAAAGAGTAAATGGTGCATTGGAGTGTTTCAGAGCACACACACACACACAGCTCCTTAAACTAAATGTATTTGGAATGAACAGCAGCTGTGAAAGGCAGCTGTGTGATCCCAAGAAAAGGCAGAGATGCTTTAAGAAGTAACAAGGAACTATGGCTGTGCTCCAAAGGACCTTTTGCATTTAAATTTAAAGTTCTCCCTAGTCCTCACACAGGTGTTTGTTAACGAATTGTTTCACGTGGCTGAACAAACCTAAATACACTTGCCTGTACTCACATCTTGGAACAGGACTGGGGAAGCCTGGTTCTGAGTCTACCTCAGCCATGGAAGTCCATTCTCTTCTGTAACCAATATATTTTTCAAATGTCATGGGGGTGGGGGGGGGGGCGAACAGGAAAGATTTCTGGAACTTGAGGATCTTCCCTCAAGTTCCAGAAGAAAATCTGGGGATATAAATGTACTAATGAAAGAAATGTCCTTCTGGGTTCGGCTCCAAGTGGGGAAAAAGACACTGGAGACATGGAGGCTGCTTGGAAAGATGGTTTATTGGTGGACAGAACCACGTGGCTTGAGTCCTGAACAGAAAAGGTGATCACATGCTTCAATGTTGGTGGAGAAGAAGAGAGGGCTGAGGGAGGGGCTTGCTAGGCTTTTTATAACCTGTTCAGTCCCACCACTCTGTTTCCTGTTCCTGTGTAAGAAATGTATTCTGATTGGTTGTCAGACTCCCATGGGGCCATGCATGGGCAACTCTCTAGGCTGTGTTTTGAATACAGGTTTGGTTGAGTTCTCAGATGCCATATGGTGAGTTGGGTAAAGTTCCTTAATCCCATTCCCCTACAGCTGAAGTGGAGAAGTCTTTATTATGTAAAGGGGACTAGCTTGGCCTTCTTAATGGCCCATTGATAAAGTATGGGCAGGAAGCTACAGGCAGCTATTCTGTCTTTTAAAACATGTTTATTTCTTTTCACATCCAGAGAAATATTCTGCCTTTTCAATATTTCCTAGGATATTTCATTTTTCTGGGAGAGGGCGGGGTGATAACCTCCTACAGTACAAACCCAAGAAATTCTTGCCTGAAGGACTTGCACCTGACAAATTGTTTGATACCACAGGAGTTGTGCTCTTTCCTCAAACTCTGCATATATTTATTCAGCTATCCACAACCATGTTGGGATATGACAGAAAGAGGGGGGAGAATTGCAATGCTATCCCTGGCGATCTCATGCTACTCTTTTATGTATGTTGAGCAATTAAAGGGTACTATTGATTTAAATCTACCTGAAAGGATCCTTATAAATCTTTGCCAATCTGGTCTCCCTTAAATGCTTTGAGACTAACTCCCTAAATTGCCAATCTCCTGGAAGATCCAAGTTGGGAAAGCTGCCACTGCAGAAGATTGCACGGTTAATAAGCTACATTACCTAACCTATAAGCAGAACTTATAGGGAAATCCCCTGATTTGACTTGCATCCTGGTGCAGTTAATTTTGCAACTTGTGTCTGGTGAACTTCTATGTGTGAAGAATGGATACTTTGCTGCAGTCTTGATTCTTGAGAGATGGGGGTGGGCATGTGCAACACACTGAAAATGATAAATGTTCACAATGTGGATTTCTTTTCCTTTATTTCCTATGATTAAAACACATTTTCAAAGGAGGAAATAGCAATATTTTACATGGGATTTCCCTGCCGAAGGAAAGTTGATTAAAAAGCAGTTAATGAATAATGAGGGAGCTCTTTCCCAATCAGATGTGACTTCGGTTCTTCACCTTTGGTACAGTTCAGCTTAATGACATGACTGTTGTAACCTGCACAATTTGAGCAAGTAGAAGAAAACAGCTTTAAAATAAAAGTAAAGCCAGACTCAAAGATTTGCCTATAAACTGGACTGCGGTTCACGTCACATCATCATTTTTGCTGATTTGTTTTGAAAGAGGATTCAGATTAAGGCCCCTTGCTGATCAGAACAAAAGAAAGAACTCAGTTAGCATTGATTCATCAGAATTGAACAAATCAGCCAATTGTTTCCCCCAAAATAGCTGGGCAGGGCAGAAAGGAAGCACTTGTAAATGTGTTTTACTCCATTATGCTTAATGGATGATCTTATAATCCCTGATGTAATGCTACTCCATAATTCCTCAGCAAAGTCCTCATGTTTCATTGTCACTTCTTCAAAAAATGCTGTGGTCTGTAAAGTTCAATTCAAAATTTAAAAAAATAATAATATGAAAAAGATCACATTAGAATGGCAACTAAGCCATGGCCGCACCTTAGTTTGTAGTGGATTGAAAGAAGATATTTTTTTTAACAAGTGCAATTTAATGGGAATTTTGAAATCCTTCCAGGGTCTGAAATGATTGCTAAAAAGAAGAAAAATAAGGTAGTGGCAGTCGTAAACCAAATAGTCCATTCATTTGAGTACAGCAGACTATTTCTTGATCCAACTGCAGTCCTCAGTTTAAAAATACAAAGAATGCCATTTGCTTCAATCAAACAAGTTCACACATTGCATTTTTCTATTAAGTGATTGATGTCTAGATCAGTAGTGGGTTGCAATTTATTTTACTACTGGTTCGCTCGTGTGTGTGTGCGTGCTCACGCACTGGTGCAATGCTTCTGTGCATGCGCAGAAGCCCCTGGGTGGGTAGGCAGAACCTCTTGCCATTGGTTCACCCAATCTGGGGTGAACTGGAAGCAGCCCACCTCGGGTCTAGATATATACTTCTGCAGATAAGTTTGAGATGTATCTTGTCTCCATGATGGTGCAAGTATAAGCAGATTTCTAGTGTACAAGTTGCATTGTTTTTTTCTGCCTTGTTGTGTGCTCTTATAGACCTTCACAAATACCCACCCTAAAGGCTGCCAGTTCCCCATCAAGAATACACATCTCTATAGTCATCTTTTCTCATCCAAATAATAAACATTTATAATTTAATGGAGAGTTATTCCGGTAATATGGAAAGATATTACAAGGAAGGGGTTGTTGTACCCATTTCTTGGATTGATTGAATTTGGCCAGTCAAGGCAGAGGGGGTGACTACTCCCCCACTAATGATTATACTATTAGTGTATGAATGAGAAAACACAGGTAAAGTTGGGGCAATTTGTCCTGTGGCCCCAGCTTCTGCTAGTTTGGATTACACATTAACTTTGTGCCCGCAACCATGACTGTCATACAAATTACTCAGCAGAATCACAAGAGCATTGCGTAAGCCAGGCAAAGAATTTCTGAAAATATATATATATATATTGGAAAAATGAACACATTTCAGATCCCATTTTTGCAGTTCTGAGATGGTCAAATTCTTTTCAGATAAAATACGAGTTGAATCTCATTTTAGAAGATAATAGGAAAACAACCTTTAAGACATGGAGTACCGCATTAAGCTGTTTAGTGTAGGCCTGGAGATCTTCCCAGATCAGACAAGGGACAGCAAGTGGCCAAAATCCAACAGCAAGTTTTTGTTTTACAGAAAGGAGAAGCAAAATAGGAAAGGGCCCTGTGTAAAAGAGAAGACATTTTAATATCTATTCTCCACTTCAAGGGCTGAAAATGTCAGTCCTTGCCTTCTGGAGATGTCATTGTGTCCCTGCTGGGAATTCTAAATCACAACTAGGTGAGATGGGAGTAAAAAAACTCTCAGATAAGAGCAGTGGTGGGATGCGGTTTGGTGAGTGTGCTTCGCACGCCCATGCAGCATTCAAAAAAATGAACTTTTTAAGCTTCAAAACTTACCTTCTATGTCAGTGCCTGTGAGTAAAACAGCTGTTGCGTGGCAATCCAATGTGCCGCGTGAATCAGCTGAGCTAAAGAACAGGGAAATATAGGACAGGAAAGCACAGGGGCAGGTGGGCGGAGCCAAATACCGGAACTACTGGTTCGCCCGAACCGATCCAAACCAGCTGAATCCCACCCCTGGATAAGAGTTGATTAAAAAGTGTAAGAAAATTATCTCAGGGGCCTTTATCCGCTTCTCTTTTGAAAACAGGTTACAAGATAACCAGGAAAAAGCTAGTTACATGTACATTCTGACTTCTCTAGAATTACAGGGAGGGAGGGAGGGAGGGAGGGAAAGAGAGAGAGAGAGAAGTGCCTATTTGACTGGTACAGTCATATAGAAATAAGAAAGGAAAGAAAACCTCCCTCCAGGCATTAATACATCTTCTGTTTAGTAGGCTAGAGCTGATGATGAATCTGTCTAACATGAAAGAGAAACAGTTTTGCTTTCTTTATCCTGTATATTGTTTCAAGTCCTACAAAAGATTAGTATTTTGTGCTGTCCTTACATGCCATATGCTCTTTGAATCATTATGTCAATTTGGATCAGCACAACATGTCCTCATATGTTCTTTGTTCTTTTCTTAGAACCAAGTTGAGGAAATAGGATTGAAATCCATTCTGGACTTGTGAATTTTATTTCCTCCTTTTTGGTTTTACACCTGGATGATTCCTTATTTTCTCATCAAGTTCTTACTCATTGCAGACTGCAGTTTTAAGAGTTTATTCCATTTGTCTAGTCTCCCCACTTGTGAAACGTTAGAGAGATTTTTTTTTTTTTTAAATGTGTATGTAATGAGATATCTACTTCAACCATCAACAGCAGTGGTGGGATTCACATTTTTTTTACTACCGGTTCTGTGGCTGTGGCTTGGTGGGCGTGGCAGGGGAAGAATACTGTAAAATCTCCACTCCCTCCCCACTCCAGGGGAAGATTACTGCAAAATCCCCATTTCCTCTCAATCGGCTGGGACTTGGGAGGCAGAGAATAGATGAGGTGGGGCCAATCAAAGGTGGCATTTACTGGTTCTCCAAACTACTCAAAATTTCCACTACTGGTTCTCCAGAACTGGTCAGAACTTGCTAAATATCACCTCTGATCAACATCCATAATGACTTATACCAATATCAGAATTATTGTTAAGGTTCGCTGAACAGTCAAGCTAAGTGCTTAGACTGGATTTGACATTTTTATAAATAATGTTATTAGGTTTTTATCCTGGTTTTTAAAAAATAACATGTTGGAAGAAGACTCCCCAATCACCTAAAACACTGATCTTGGGTATCTGACAAACATAAAACAGTAAGAAAAAATGAGTCTTTTTCTAAAGGCAAACTAATTTTTCCTAGAAAATTGTATGCTACAATGTTATTACAGATTTTATATTTATTTCTAATTATTTAATCTCACCTATTGCATTTTATCTCATTTTTTGTTCTGTACAACCTTTTCATCTGTCACAGTAGATTGGGATAATTATTTTTCTTACCTGTTTCCTGAATTATTTTTAGGAAGTTCTCAATTCTTTCTGTATGTTTAGAAATGGCTAAATCATTTTAATGAACAAAAGAAAGGGAAAGGATCAAACCTAGCTGCTAAAAGTTATGATTTATGTAACAAAAACTATGAAGAAATTGATAACTAAGAACACCATATACATAAAAAGATAAAGGTTCCCCTCGCACATATGTGCTAGTCGTTCCCAACTCTAGGGGGCAGTGCTCATCTCTGTCTCAAAGCTGAAGAGCCAGCGCTGTCCAAAGATGCATGGAGCGCTGTTACCTTCTCACCAAAGGTTCTATTTTTCTACTTGCATTTTTTACATGCTTTTGAACCGCTAGGTTGGTAGAAGCTGGGACAAGTAATGGGAGCTCACTCCATTATGTGGCGCTAAGGATTCGAACCGCCGAACTGCCAACCTTTCTGATCAACAAGCTCAGCATCTTAGCCACTGAGCCACCATGTCCCTCACCATGTGGATGGTTTACACCAGGGGTGTCAAACTCGCAGTCTGTGGGCCCAATGTGTCATACACTGGCTGCGCCCAACCCCATTTTAGCAAAGTGAGAAAAAAGTTATGATACATCTCATAACAATATGATGCCACAAGTTTGACATCCCTGATTTACACAGTTAAAAAGTTCATTAGAAGTAAATAGATATAGTAATGGAGAAGATTATTCCTGTTAACCCAACTGCATGTACTGTATACACAATCTACGATCAGGTGGAATTTATGGGCATCTTCTATATCGTTTGTTTTTTTAAAGAAAAAATGATTTTATGTGGCACTGTTACATCTCCAGATGAAAAGCTGCAAAAGCACCTGATTGTGCTATCGGGGAAAAGAAATGTTGCAGTTGAGATAACAATAAAATGTGTCTCCCTCTCTGGATCTTAGGTCATAGGTTTATAAAAAACCACTTGGATTTGACTTATTCTTGGTAATTCCAATTTGCTCAGGCTTAAGGCTGATATATACAAGTCTTTGTGTGCAAATGAATGCTCAAAATGCAGCATTGTTGATAGCACATTCACATCTACAATGCCACATTGAGCACAATATTGTGAAACAAAGATTGACGTATACAGATTGTGAAAGGATCCTAAGTGACTACTGATTCTACTTGTTTTTATGAGTTATACCTTGTAGCACATTCCTTTGCTTACTAGTTAAAAGGCGTGATGTACTGTCTTTGGGGGAGCTTATTCCCTATGTAAATTATGGCATGCCACCTTTCCATTCTCTTGGATAAAGGCAAAATGTCTTAATCAGGAAGCTCTTGCATGGCTAATCTATTCTGCGGGGTCATACAATGTAGTCCCTCGATGAAATAATATGCTGGAGATCAGTGAGGTGCGGTGAGGATTATGGTTGGTGAGGCAAGAGCGTGGCAGCGGCAAGAAGCTACGTCCCCGCCGCTGTGTCCGACAGGCCAGGTGTCTCGCGTTTATGGCGGACATAAACATGAGATGCCTGTTGGACACAGCGGCGATAACGTCCCTGCCGCTGCCACGCTCCGCCACCTCGCCCCCCGCCTCCTCCGACCCCACCGCTGTGTCCGACAGGCCAGGCCTCTCGTGTTTATGGTGGACATAAACGCGAGATGCCTGGCCTGTCGGACACAGCGGCAGGGACGTCCCTGCCGCTGCCGCACTCCGCCGTCTCGCCCTCCTGCCTCCTCTGACCCCATCGCTGTCTCCAACAGACCTGGTGTCTCGTGTTTATGGTGGACATAAATGCGAGACGCCTGGCCTGTCGGACACAGCGGTGGGGACGTCCCTGCCGCTGCCGCGCTCCACCGCCTCGCCCCCACCTCCTCCGACCCCACCACTCTCTATTATATCATCTTTATAATATTGCATCTTCAAAGGGATTTGGTTGGTCTAAGTGAGCAAGGCACTGAGCAAAAGTTGACTTCCTTGGCTACTCAGTGCACTAAACTAATTGTCAAAGGGGAGGTCTAGCATACTTGTCAAATAAGCTCATGGAGATAAACTGCATTGAGTTGGCAGGTTTGAAGAAATTTGCATTGTTACCTCTTAACCTGTATTACTGTACCACAGACTCTTTTCTTTGAAAAGGAAGGTGTTTTTGACATACTGTATTTTCAAGGCTTTACCGACACATTACTATAAACATTATTCTTCACAACTTCCTTATGTATTTTGGTTATCTTTCATGAAGAAAGCTATATTTCATCTTGTTTTCCTTTTAAGCTTCTTCCTGGTTTGCATGCTGGGGTTTTTTTTTTTTTTGCATTGCAATTTCCCCAATACTGTTTATATTTGCTTCTGTGTGGCTTGGCTTCATAATAAATTGAATTATGTGACTATTCCAAGTACTAATTATATCTGTTTTTCATTCTGTAAAGTCAGTTGTGTAATCTATCTGGCCTAGCAATTTATGAAAGAAATTTAGGATTAGACTGTGGCAGAGTTCCCACATCTCATGTTATAACTACGATGAGAGTAAACTACAATGGGTGGCTTTACATTTCATGTTATCCATAAATCACACCTGGGATTAAATCATGCTATGCTTAATCTTATACCTGATGACAATCTGTAAAGCTCAGGTCAATTTAACTTTCTCTGTGCAGAGATGGACAGATTGACATTAAAAATAAAGGACAAAGAAGACACAGAATATTACTTACCATGCAACTGATTTTACAATTGGTTAGAGATAAGAGGTAGAAAATAGATGAAGAAAGATTATTGCTATGTATGAATTAAATATAAAGATGGTTTATAATTATAAATATGCTAATATAATTAACAGAATGATAAATAAGCTAATATAAAGAGAAATCTAGTTACAAATATTCTATTGCGTTATTATCACAATTGCATCACAGCGGCCAGTTATTTCGCCAGATTTGGCATTGATTACTAGTCGGGCCCCACCCAAGGGCCTAGGACGTCATAACGTATTTTCGTAATATGCGTGCGGATCCAAGCAGTGCGGCTTTTTGCATTTGATTGATGGTGATTTTGCATTATTGTTATTGTTGTGGTTGTTGTTATTGTTGTGGTTATTGTTATTATTCTTGTTGTTATTGTAATTTCCAATGAATGATCTTAGCAACGTGGTCATGGAATTGTAGGTAGTCAGTCTGTGAAATTTTACTGCACTCACTGATCAAGTGGTCGGCTGTCTCGTCTTTCTCATTACAGAGGCAACATTTGCTGTTGGTGGTAACATGTTGAATTTTTGCCTTCATGCAGTTTGTGGCTAAGGCTTGTTCTTGAGCTGCCAAAATAAAACCTTCTGTTTCATTTTTCAGTGCTCCTGATCTTAATCAGTTCCAAGTTAGTTTTTGGTCAGCTTTGCCTTCATTATTTTTCAAGTATTGGCTATGCATAGCTTTGTTTTTCCAATTTTCAGCTTGCTTCTCAATTACTTCTTTCTTATATTCAGATTTTGACTTAGTTGTCTTTAAAAGGCCTCCTTTATTTACTTCCTTAATCATTGGTTCTTCACTTTTCTGGATGTAATCATTCAAGCTGTATTTTTCTTCTTCCACAGTCTGTTTTACTAGTAGGAGTCCTTGACCACCCTCTGCTCTTGGTAGATATAATCGGTCAACATCACTTTTATGGTTCAAAGCAGGATTCATTGTCATAAGCTTCCTTGTTTTTCTGTCCAAATTGTCCAACTCCATCTGGATCCAGTCAATTATTCCTGCAGAGTATCGAATGACAGGTATAGCCCAGGTATTTATTGCTTTTATGATGTTTCTTCCACTCAATTTGGACTTTAATATCTTGCGAATTTGTCGAATGTACTTGGCTGAAGTTAATTCCTTGACTTTATTATGCATTAAATCAGAGGCCTCTAAAATCCCCAAGTACTTGTAGCCTTCTCCTGGTTTTACTGCCTTTATCATTTCTTCATTCTCAAGTTCTATTCCATCATCTTCTATGACCTTACCTGCTTTGGTTGCCATTGTTGCACATTTGTCAATTCCAAACTGCATACCAATGTCTTGGCTAAATTCTTTTGTGCTTTCAATTAATAAATTCAGTTCAGCTTTTGTTTTACCAAACAATTCAAATCATCCATATACACCAAGTCAAAATTTTCAGTCCTTTCTTTGCAAGTTCATATCCATAGTTCATCTTCTTCAAAATGATTGTCAGTGGTAGCATTGAGAGTATAAAAAGTAGGAGTGAAAGGGAATCACCCTGGAAAATGCCTCATTTAATTTCAACTTCTTCATTAGCTGTAAGCTTCGTTTTCCAGAGGTTCATTGAAGTTTCCATTAACTTTTATATGTTGCTGCTGATGCCAAAGATTTCTTGAGGCATTTCTTGATGCAGCTATGGGGAACTGAATGAAATGCTTTCTTATAGTCTATCCAAGCCATAAACAGATTGGTTCGTCTTTTCTTTGAATTCTTTAGGATTAGTTTGTCAATCAGCAGTTGGTCCTTTGTTCCTCTTGAATTTTTGCAGCATCCTTTCTGTTCTAAAGGAAGCAAGTTATTTCTTTCCAAGTATCCATAAATTTGGTTTGCAATGATACCAGTAAGGAGCTTGTATGTTGTTGGCAAACAGGTGATTGGCCTATAGTTTCCAGGATCCTTTCCTTTTTCTTTATCTTTTTGGATGAAAAATGTCCTTCGAGTTGTCATCCATTCATCATTTTCAGGTGTTTTTAAGATCTGGTTCATTTGGGCTGCCAATCTTTTGTGCACACTTGTAAGTGCCTTTAACCAGAAGCCATGTAACTCGTCTGGTCCAGGTGCACTCCAGTTATTCACTTTTCTTGACTGTCATTGCACCATTTCTTTTGTTATTTTCACATCTTTCATTTTATGCACTTTAATAGAATCCTCAATCTGTTTGATCCATTTTGCATTTCTGTTGTGTTTCTTGTTGTTTTCCCACAAATTCTTCTAGAATTTCAGAGCTTTCTCTTTATTAGGCTTTTCATTTGTTGTTACTCCATCTCCACTTTCTAAGCTCTTATAAAACTGGTGCTGATTTGCTCTGAACTGTGAGTTTTCCTTGAATTGAGTTACTCGGTTTTCATATCTTTTAATCTTTTCAGCAACAGCAAAAACCCTCTGCTTCAGCTCTTCAATTACTATCACAATCACTTTATTCTCCAAATTGTATCTTGCTTCCAGGCTGCTTTTGACCTCCTCCTCCTCCTCCTCCTCCTCCTCCTCCTCCTCCTCCTCCTCCTCCTCCTCCTCCTCCTTCTCCTTCTCCTCCTTCTCCTCCTTCTCCTCCTTCTCCTTCTCCTTCTCCTTTTCCCTTTCCTTCTCCTTCTCCTTCTCCTTCTCGTTGTTGTTGTTGTTGTTGTTGTTGTTTGGTTAATCTTTGGTGAGATTCACAGCCTAGGGGCTGGTTGATAGCTCAACAGCTCGAGTCCTAACCAAGAACCTAGGAACTGTTAAGGTAACATTAGAGGATATAAGCTGTTCCAAGTAGGGTGGTTTTTATAGAATCAGAATGTTCAAGTCTGATGAATTTAAAAATTTCCAAATAGCGAGGTAGCCCTTTAGGTATTGCTCCAAGGGCTCCAATTACAATTGGGACAACAGACGATTTCCTTTTCCACAGTTGCTCAACTTCAATTTGCAAGTCCTGGTACTTTGTGATTTTTTCTTGCTGTTTATCTTCAATTCGCGCATCTCCAGGTATTGCAATGTCAATGAACCATACTTTTTTCTTTTCAACTATTGTTACATCAGGTGTGTTGTGGGCCAAGTGCCTGTCAGTCCAAATTCTGAAGTCCCACAAGATCTTGACTTTCTCATTCTCTAAAACCTTCTGAACCTGATTTTCCCAGTGGTTTTTGCTGTACTCAAATCCAAACTTTTGGCACAATTTCCAGTCAATGATCTTAGCAACGTGGTCATGGAATTGTAGGTAATCAGTCTGTGAAATTTTGCTGCACTCACTGATCAAGTGGTCGACTGTCTCGTCTTTCTCATTACAGAGGTTTATAGTTTAAATATAGTTTAAACACCAAATTATTTAGTCTAAACTAAATATAGTTTAGATTCAGAAACTTAACTACCATGCACTATTTGCCTGTGATAAACTTAAAATAGTCTTTTGTTAGTGACTGCCCAGTTTAGCAACTATCTGAAGGTATGTCACTGCTACAATTGACTTCCATACCACAATCTCTGGATATGTTTATGCCACCAGCTCACATACATCTGATTGAAGAATTGAAATACTGGGTCAAATATAAGCCAGCAGTGTGCTGCAGCTGCCAAAAAATGCTGCTTTGGGTCACCCAAATGCCTTAGATTTGAATAATAGTCACTGCCAAACAAACTCTATGTGGAAAAACATTCTAGAGTTTACATTCTTGAAAAGAACTATCACAACTTCCACTCTTCCCCGAGAGGTGGCAAGAATCTGTACAATCTCTAGTAAAGTAACAAGATTGTGATTTTTCACCATTCTATTCTTAAGTATCTGCAGTGAAGGAGATGAACTTGTCTCTTACCATTAATGTGCTGCTCCTTTCAATTTCTATCCATTATTTTCAGTTTTTAGCTTTGAGTTAAATTCATGTTGACCAATAAAGAAATAATAAAATAAACAACAACAAAAATAGTTGTTGTTTTGCAAATGTTTCAAAAGTGACTACGAAGGCTCCTGGATTGGGGCTGAAAGGTGAAAGCGGAAGCAGTATGCTCCATCCCATATAACCCTAACCCTAACCTTAACCCTAAGAGTCAACAGCATATTTCTTTTAATCCTCTGTTCCCTAGGATTTGCATACCCAACACCTCTAACCATTTTCATAGAACTTGTTTTTTCAGATGCCTCTCTATGAAAAAATGCCAGACAGAGATTGCACTTTGTACTCCAGATGTCTTCTGACAGGCAGCATAAAGGGAGGCTAATAAAAGTTATTTCCTCTTTATGCCTTTACTGCAGATATTCTGATGAACCATACTATTCACTTCAGTGGTGACATAATTTATATCGCTCTTTCGTTCTTTAGCTTTTTGCAGCTACATTTTCCAAAACCTTGTCTATCCAGCATTCTTTCTTATGACAAGTATTTTTGCTAGATGAATCATCTCATACCAGAAGCAGTGATTCTATTATAAGTGTGTGGGAAATGAAGTTGTACGAACCTCACAACCTCTGCCTGACATATGATTTAAATCCAGTAATCAAACAACTTGTCTTCTTAGATATTTAGGATTTGAATTAAGATTTAATTAATGGAATATCTAATTCCACAACTAACTCAAATAATGCTCATATTGTGGTGTTATTTAAACATTATTAGGTCTGGTTGCAAATCTTTATGTGAAAACATAATCCATACATCTGCTATAGTTGTATACAAAAATGGATTCATTCATCTGTCAAATCTGTATTCTGTCCATCTTGTTTTGGCTAATGGACTACATAAATGATAAATTGAGATATAACCACCTGCTCTATCCTGCATTACAATATTACATATTTTCATTAGTTAAAGAGAAAATAAGTAAAGACATAAATTAGAAAATGAGCTATCTTTGGTGAGCCAATAAATTATCTCATTCTGTTGCCCTTCTTCCTCAACTGGATATCATCCAAGGAACAATAACTTCAGTATTTTTCATTCAGCAATGCTGAAGGAAATTGATGGGAACTGAAAAAGGGACTGTATTAGGATTAAGTTGAATGAAAAAATATGAAAGACTAAATATTACATGATAGTAGAAACTAAGGGTGGTTTTCCCCAAAAGATACAGCCTCTCCTTTGTTGAGCTTCACTTTTTCCTTCGCTCTCTGATTCATAAACTTCTAACAATACAGTCATATGCTGGATAATACCTTGTTGAAGCCTGTTGCTCGCCTATGGTTTAATATAGGTGATAATAATTCAATATTTAAAGTTGCAATACTGTTACTGAGATTGTTAATTGAGATGGAATGTGGAGACTATTATTTCCAAACAAATTGTTGGCTTGAGAAAAAAAAAATGCCAACTTTGGAATGTTTTGTCAATTCCATTGGAAATACTTTTGTTTGCCAGAATTTTCAAAATCATAGCACAGTTTTTTTCTTGAATTAATTATTATTTTCTGATTTTTTTTCCTCCCTCTGGTTATTTTGTTTGAATTTCAAATATTTCTCTTATGCTTTTATTCAAGATTGCATAATATGTTAAACCACTGTTGCGGCCTAAAGAATACACGTGGCACCATTTCCCTTTCATTTATGTGGCTTATTTACAAGAAGCAGAATTTTACCTGATGTGTATTGTATCATCTAATCTACAGTGGCTGACATTTTTGTTTCTAGAAAACAAATGTTGAATTTCCTTCTCTGCAAACCAGTGATAACGAGTCAAATATTTAAAAACCAGATGACATGAAAACCATATAAATCCCCAGGACATGCAAAGTTAGAGACAGAGGTGGTATTCAGCAGATTCTGACCAGAGGTGGGTTGCTCCCAGTTCGGCCTGGATCGGGCAAACCGGTAGTGGCAGCGGGGGGAAGCTCCGCCCCACCCGGATGTTTCTGCGCACAAGCCAACCGGTAATAAAAAAAATGGAAACCCACCACTGGTTCTGACCAGTTCTGGAGAACCGGTAGCGGAAATTTTGAGTAGTTCAGAGAACTGATAAATACCACCTCTGACTAGTCCCGCCACCATGTATTCTCTGTCTCCTGAGTCCCGGCTGATCGGGAGGAAATGGGGATTTTACGGTAACCTTCCCCTGGAGTGTGGTGGAAATGGAGATTTTTACAGTATCCTTCCCCTGCCAAGCCCACCATGCCACGCCCAACAAGCCATGCCACACCCATCAAGCCATGCCCACAGAACTGGTAGTAAAAAAAATATGAATCCCACCACTGGTTAGAGGCTAGTTTAATGAACAGTTTCTTTCTTAGACAAGCAGGCAAGCTGTTGTTTTCACATTCAGGTCACTGAGCTTTAACCTAAACATTAATTTATTTTGGGAGAAGGCAAGAGTAAATTTAATCTGAAGCAGATGTTCTGAATAGAAAAAAGGGAAATCTTGGACAGATCTACAAAATGTGTAAAGAGTCAGGATGGCAGTCATGATGGTGCGATCAAAACTCCACCTGTTTTTTTTTTACAAATATTTTTCACCAGATTCTGCTGGCAGCCTGGGGATTATATTGGACTAACTGGGTAGGGTTATTTCATAGAACATAGCCATAGCATGCCTTTCAAATATACTCATAACTTCAATTAGATTGGTACATGCTCTTTCTGTTGCATAAAAATCAAATGCGATCCTAAAATAAAATGTTAAAATCCTGGTTGGAGTATGATAGGGTTGGGCCAATTGAAAGCTTACAACCTAAGTAAAGGTAAAGGTTCCCCTCGCATATATTTGCTAGTCATTCCTGACTCTAGAGAGCGGTGCTCATCTCCGTTTCAAAGCCAAAGAGCCAGCATTGTCCAAAGACGTCTCCCTGGTCATGTGGCTGACATGATAAAATGCGGAAGATGCACGGAACACTGTTACCTTCCCACCAAAGGTGGTTCCTATTTTTCTACTTGCATTTTTTACATGCTTTCAAACTGCTAGGTTGGAAGAAGCTGGGACAAGTAATGGGAGCTCACTTCATTACATGGCGCTAGGGATTCGAACCACCGAACTGCTGACCTTTCTGATTGACAAGCTTAGCATCTTAACCACTGAACCACCGCGTCCCCAACATTTGCATACCTTATGACAGATATGACAGATTTTAAGCCCTTGTTTATTCCTAGAATTGTAGAGTTGAAGAGGACTTGGAGTTCATTTACTCCAGGAGCTTCAGGGTAGAATTTGCAATACAGGATCCGCTTTTACAATCCAAATAGGTAATTGTTAGTCTTGATATCAATACCACTTCAATAAAGAAGGGCTCACTATTTCCCAGGTATACCCCCTTCTACAGCTTATTAGAAACCTTTCCCAAGATTTAACAGAAATTCTCGTATTTTTCACTATTTCATTTGGGTCCCTCTGTCTGGAGTAACATAGAGCAGATATATTTCATTTCTGTGTGAAAGTTCTTCACATATTTTAAGAAATGGATTGCATCTTCCTTTAATTTTCTTTTATCTAGACAATTTCTTTGGCATTTCTAACCAGGATTGAAATCTTACGTGCTATTATGTTTTGGATTCCATCCACATAATTCAAGTGACCTCTAAGAACTAACATGTATTTTTATATGAATATATGAGTATTATTTGTCTTATTTTATTCCTTAGATATATTCTTTAAATTAATATATCTTAATTTTCTCCTCCATAGGGATTTCATTGCAAACATCAATTTTCTAGTAAGTATTATATTTTCATTCTTATTATATTTCATTCATTCTTATGATCAGGAAAGCAAAAATTTTGAATGACCAATCAGTCTGAAAGCTCATTAATTTTTTTTTGAAATTTTCTTCCTATTTGGAGACTTTCTTATTCACCCTCAAATGTCTTGGGCTATGTCAAGATACAAGCTTTTCTGTGAATGACTTAAATAGTATGTTTGTTTTTAACAACAATTATTTTAAAAAATGAGGTTTCGATTCTCAGAGTACAAAATGTATTATCAATCCTTGTACTCAAATATTTTGATTGTATTGCCCATTGTCCCTCAAATAAAATATCAGTACCTACACAAATACTGCAAATGAGTAACCATAGACATACTCATTTGTCATATATCAATGGTGGTTTTTCTATACAACCTTTTCTGGATGTAAAGTAATGTATAAATACCGTATTTTTTGGACTATAAGATTCATCTAGCTTTTGGGGAGGAAAACAAGAAAAAAAATGCCTTTGCCTCTGCCTCCTAGCAATTTGCCTCCTTGCAGGAATCAGGAAACAGCCTGGTCAGCTTCAGCACAGCCTGAGTTGGCACAAGTAACTTATTGGCGGTTGGATCTGCCTCCTGGAATACTACCGATCAGCTGTTCCAGGTTGTAGGGATCACCACTGCCCATCACTGCCATCACTGCCTGTCACTGCTGCTGCTTCTTGCCACCTCCATGTAGTCCATTTTTGACCTCCCTGCTGCCTGGAATGAGCGGAAAATGGGGCACATGGAAGCCGAAAATGGAACATCCAGAGGCTGAAAATGGGGGGTGCAGAGGCAGCAATAGGCGGAAGCAGTGATGGCAGTGATGGGCAGTGGTGATCCCTGCAGCCTGGAACAGCTGTTATACGGTATTCTGGGAGGCAGATCCAACCGCCAATCAGTTGCTCATGCTAAATCAGGTGGTGCTGTGGCTGACCAGGCTGTTTGTTGTTTGCTGTAAGGAGTCAAATTGCTGGGAGGCAGAGGCTGAAGGTGTGGGCCAATGGGTGGATGGGCTTTGGCAATATTTACTGTATTAGAGGTACAGACATTCCACCAACTTTTTTGGGGGACAAAGTGTAACTTATACACCAAAAGATACGGTAGCTATCAAAATCTTTAAACAGAGTTTTTGAATGGGTGAAATGTAAAGCAATGTAAAATAGTTACTGAACTGTACATCCTGACATTGCATCAGCGGTCAAGCTATGGGATGTTATTGTATGTTCCAAATCCATTTGCCTGTAACTCTTATTATAGGCCAAATATTCCATTTGGATGCAATCTATAATGATTTGGCTCACTCTTCTCCTGGAGAGTGTGATGTGATATGCTTTTAATTATTTGTAAGTGTGTGTCTTCAATGGCTGTCATTACTTAAAATCACTTAACATTTATTTATTTATTTATTACTTATTTATTCATTTTATCTTACTTTTATTATTTTTATAAATAAGGTGACAAATATACGTAATATTCCTTCCTACTATTTTCCCCACAGTGAAGTAGATTGGTTGCGAGAGAGGGACTGGTTCAAAATTAGACAGCTGACTTTCATGCCCAAGGCAGAACTAGAACTCACAGTCTCCCAGTTTCTAGCATGGTGCCTTAACCACTAGACCAAACTAATTTATCTATTGGTCTACCCACAATAGATTTGGTATTTTGCCTGGTATATTCCAGAAGGTGGATATAATTTTCTTCATCTATTGTGGCCTGTGGTGTACCAGGTATTATTCAAGTTAGTTTCTTTCTTTCTTTCTTTCTTTCTTTCTTTCTTTCTTTCTTTCTTTCTTTCTTTCTTTCTTTCTTTCTGTCTGTCTGTCTGTCTGTCTGTCTGTCTGTCTCTCTATCTATCTATCTATCTATCTATCTATCTATCTATCTATCTATCTATCTATCTATCTATCTATCTATCTATCATCTACTAGAGGTGATTCCAGGCGGCGTTCAATAATTAAAAGCCACTAAAAGCATTAAAACATCAGAACAATGAAAGTGGAATCAAGTGAATAAAGGTACCTATATAAAAGGATTATATAAATGATGAAATCTTGTAAAAGATTGTTTACAACATGGGCTCTCTGTGTTTTTATTAGAGTAAGTTGTTGTATTTCTGCTTTTATTGTATCCTTTACTCTTATTTTCAGAAGTTTATTATCTCTCTGCTCATGGCCACTTGAACTTGCATTCCTACAGTCCTTGAGTCAGCAGAAAAATACTCTGGCACAAGCTTCTTTATTTCAATTTCTAAGTCATTTTCTGTCTCAGTGATGAGGCCACCCAGTGGTACTGTCTACACATATTTGATATTAAGGAAAGGGATTGGTGGATTCTCTGGTTTCATTTTCTCTTTAATGGGCATTGCCTACTGATGAGAAAAATATGCACCTATCATTCTTTCTACTATGAGTTGGGACTGGGGTTGGGATTGGGAGGACTGAAAGATTGTATCAGTTATTGATAAAATCAACAGAGTACTGACCTATGAAATACTAATTTATTGGGCAGCCCCCTTCTCTCACGAAATGATCCTCAGGGCAGCCGACTTCGGCCAATGCCTGTCACCTGAAAATTGGTTGAGAGGAATTAGTGGGGAAGTAAGGTGGAATGGGGTCAGGGCTATATTGGTCACAAATCATCTCCTTGTTTGTGCAGTGATGGTGGATTTATGACAGACATGTAAAAGGTGAAATTTTGGGTGACACACCACTGCTCCCCAACTCCTGACAAACATTCTTGAAAGCATGTTCCATTTTTTAATTTATTTTTTATTATTTTATTTTTTATTTATTTCCTTTATTTGTATGCCGCCCTTTTCCCTGGGGGGACTCAGGGCGGCTCACAATTCAAAAAGGGAGGGGGGGAAAGACAAACAGTATTCCAATATGGAAACAATACAACATATTAAAAGAGAGCACAACAGTCACACAATTCGGGTGGGGTTGGAATCTTAACCCCAGGCCAGCCGGGACAGCCAGATCTTCAAAGCGGCGCGGAAGGATTGGAGGGTGGTGAGGGTCCGAATCTCCACAGGGAGTTCATTCCAGAGGGTCGGAGCAGCCACCGAGAAGGCTCTCCTCCAGGTAGTTGCCAGTTTACACTGGCTAGTAGATGGAATTCGGAGGAGGCCTAATCGATGCGATCGTATTGGTCTAGTGGAGGTAATTGGCAGTAGGCAGTCTCTCAAATACCCAGGCCCACTACCATGAAGGGCTTTATAGGTGATAAGTAGCACCTTGAAGCGCACCCGGAGATCGACAGGCAGCCAGTGCAGCTCGCGGAGGATAGGTGTAACATGGGTGAAGCGAGGTGAACCCACAATCGCTTGCGCGGCCGCATTCTGGACTAGCTGAAGTCGCCGAATGCTCTTCAAGGGCAGCCCCATGTAGAGCACATTGCAGTATTCCAGCCTAGAGGTCACAAGGGCACGAGTGACTGTTGTGAGGGCCTCCCGGTTCAGGTAGGGACGCAACTGGTGTACCAGGCGAACCTGGGCAAATGCCCCCCTGGTCACAGCTGACAAATGATGTTCGAAGGTCAGCTGTGGGTCCAGGAGGACTCCCAAGTTGTGAACCCTGTCTGAGGGGCTTTTCAGAGACTTTGGAAGCTGCAGAGGTTGCATGAGGATGGTGTATGCTCTTGTGTTGACACTGGGCCCTGTGGGAGTCATGTGAGAAGGTCATGTTCTTGTGTAGCCTCCTGAGTCTGTGAAAATTGTGCAAGGCTAGGGCCTGTTTTCATGCAGTGTTCACAGCATTCTCCGAGGCTACTTAAAAAACAAAGACCTTGTGCAATCTGGAGCAGCCTCATGTAGGCCATAGGTGCTTGTCAACAGAAAGGGAATGCTGCCTATTGATGCGCATCTTGGGAAATGATGCAAGGAAACCATTTTGAGTGACTGTGATGGCCTCTGCTTCAGATCCAACCTCAGTACTGCTGATAAGTGCCACTGTTCAGGGTGACCAAGATTGGGGGTAGGGGGAGAGAATTATTTCTGTTTTCTGAGAGAGAGGGAGAGGAGGAAGAGAGAGATAGAGACAGAGAGACAGAGAAAGAATGAGAGAGAATAGCAGGAGTGTCAAGTTAGGCAATTTCATTTCAACTTGTGATATTTCTATTAAACTTTACTAAAGCACACACTCCTTCAAATTATAGTGACCTGGCATTGTTTAAGATAATTTTATCTGCTTTTTTTGGGGGGTGGGGTGGGGTGGGGAAAGATCCTTCTTTTCCGCTATGGAAGAATGGTTTATTAAACTGTGAGAATATGCTTTGATGTCTAGAACAGGGGTCGGCAACCTTAAACACTCAAAGAGCCATTTGAACCCATTTCCCACAGAAAAGAAAACACCGGGAGCCACAAAATCCGTCTGGTGCCTAACTATTTCCTGAGTGGCTACAAAACTAGCATATGTAGTTGAATTAAACATTCTGTTTTCTCCTGTTTTCTTTTCTTGGATTTATCCATGGTTGGCCTACCGGGGGCAGAAAAGCTCAATAAATCGCATGCCAGGGAGAGTTGCACATTGGCAGTTGTGATGCATATTTTGAGTGATAGGGAGCCACAGTGGAAGGATGAAAGAGCCACATGCAGCTCCAGAGCCATGGGTTGCTGATCCTTGGTCTAGAATAACTTCATTGACTAAAAAAAACCCCAATAACACCTGTACAATTCAGTGATATTTTGAAATTATTTTTGGACCATGCTTTCTATGCATAGAATGATAGCATAACCCTAATTTGGTCCTCTGGTTTTTCATTTTGTGGGGTGGTGAGGGAGGGAAAGTATTTAACCAAGTCAACTGTATAACTTAAGAATACATTAATTAAACAGTTAAGAGTTAGATTGGTGTAATGATTAAAGGCACCAGGCTAGAAACCAAGAGGTCATTTGTTCTAGTCCTCACATAGGAATGAAGCCATCTGGATAATTTTAGGTTAGTCTCTCACTCTCTTAGAAGAGAGAGGTAACGATAAACTGCTTCTGACAATGTAACCAATAAAACTGCAAGGACTTGTCCAGGCAATTGCCAAGAGTCAAGAATGATTTGAAGTAACATAAACACTTGTATTGCATGGGCAATAGGTTTTCTCTCTGGCAACCATTTAGCCCTGTAGGTGATGCTTGCACTAGTCATCTTCCTCAGTACTGCCATATTTGGTCAGAACCTAAATTGATAACCTAAGATGATATGGCGAATGAACATATCGTTCCTTCCTCTAAGAGAAGACTCTTGGTTGATCCAAAATCCTCCTTTGTGTTAAAGTACCATATGTACTGATGGATTGTACAACTAGCCCCCTTGAGTCAGAATTGGGAAATCTTTACTATTGTTTTTTAGAAGATATGACTGAAGTATATGTCTATAGTGCATTGTTTGTCTAGTGAATGTGTTTCCTGCCTTATTAGTATAATGAGGGATGAACCTATAGACATCTGCTGAGTTTTTCTTCAATGATTTAAGATATTATCTAGCTATTTCAAGTTTGTTTTTACACAAGAGGCACATAGACACATATATTTGTTATCTTTACAGTGGAGGCTATGAATAGTTTCTGCCATCCTGCACCCGACTCCCTTTCTCCAGTCAATCTTAGAAACATGAAGCTTGGGACTACAATGAAGTGTGAAGATCACAGGCATTGCTCTCTCCACTTAAGTGTTAAGACAAACCTGCAACTTAATGGTAAATCAGAAGATTTCATAGGGAATGTGGATAATAACTGGGGGCTCTTGTTCAGTGGAGGAGCATGTGCAGAAAAGCCCAGCTCTACTTCTAGATCTCTAGAGAGATCTTTGGGTCCTGAGAAATCCTTTCAGATAAGGCTCCCAACACAATATTGGTAAACAGGTAAAGACGTTGTGATTCCATCTGAGAGAGCATACTTGTCCTGGTACCCAGGGCTTGTACACACAAAATGGTCTTGGTGTAGAATGTTCTCTTGGAGGGAGGGATAGTGCCAATAGGTTGCATCATGATTAACACTACCAAATTAGAATTGCAATAATATGGATGATCACTAGACAGCAGCAAAGAGATGAGAATTGTTGTACTGTTTGCTGCAATCTTGTGGTCACATTAGTATATACCTTGTTTGCCTGAAAATAAGACCCAACTGGGAAATAAACCCTAGCATGTTTTGTCGGGATGCTCATAATATAAGCTGTACCCAAAAATAAGCCCCAGTTAAGATCATCATGCAGATGGATGCATTTAGTACTGTGTTTCCCTGAAAATAAGACCTAACCAAAAATAAGCACTAATGCATATTTTGGAACAAAAAATAACATAAGACCTGGTCTTATTTTCAGAGAAACACAGTACTAAGGTAATTTAAAACTATGTGAAGTTCAACAGTGTGGGTTTCAGCTCAGTACAATGGCAGAATATTCCTTGAGTTTTTAAGATGTCTCCAAGTGCCATTAAGAAACTACAAACTAAAATTAAATGAATGCAACTGGAAAGAAATCAAGAAAGATAGCTGTATCAAAGAAAACAACAGGAGCTGCTTTTATGCGGCAAACAAACTACTGTAAATCAATATTCCCAGTTGCATGACGATAACATGATTCCATAGAGGAATCTATGAAAATACTTTCTCTAGCAGAAATTTTAGAAGAGATAAAGGAGATACGAAAGTAGGAGAGTCATCTGTCTAATCAATGTTGACCTTAATGGATTTGGTCAAACTGGATTGGCATTTATGAAGGTTGGTTAGTAATGCACTTTAGCTCCATGAAAGTAGAATTAAAAAAATGGACCTATCACTGTTTTCTTCTACATTTTATTTGGTAGAACTTTGAGGAGCATTTCAACTTTTAAAAGTGAGGTACTCATCTTTGATTAGCCTATGCTTTCTAACAGTGATGCTATTTGATTCAGAGGGCTTTTTATTTCTATGGTTCATTCCAGAGGTGGGTTGCTCCCGGTTTGGCCCGGATCGGGAGGCTCCGCCCACCCACCTGGACGCTTCTGCGCGTGTGCACGTGAGCATGCCCAAACCAGTAGTAAAATAATTGGCAACCCACCACTGGTTCAGTCATAAAGGTTCCCCCCCTCTTTTATAATATTCTTTTGGAAGTGAGTAATAATTCTTTCCCCTCAAAGTTTGTTTCTTTGAATTCTGAATTTGCATTTATTTCTACGTTATTTTCAGAAAATACTTCTGGTGTTCGAATTTGTTATTTCCTGATGGTTACTCAAAAAACCAAGTGTGTGAAGGTGAAGATTTCCAGGGAGCTAAATGCCCACCCTGAGGGAAATAAGGTAAAAGATTTCAGTTATTTCTGTCATTTTATTGGAGCTAAATTTAAGTAGTCTAGGAAGAAGGTGATATGGTGTCTTTCAAGGTAAGAAGTGCTTTCCCCCCCTTTTTAAGCTGACAGGGCAAAATTATATGTTCAGAGGTAAATTTGGGGTTCCCATTTTCTCATTTTATAGTGCTATGAAGTTATTTATAGAACAGAGTTGGATAGAGTCAGCCTTTCAAGCAAAAAATATCAACCAGGAGTACTCAAATTATCCTTATTTGAAGGCTACACTAAAAGAATCTTGCAGGTCTATAAGTACCTTTTATTTTTAATCTCCCAAAGACTAAAGAGAGTGCCTTCTGATATGCTTTGTCTAACCCCACACCTCCTTTAGACTCAGATTTCTCTTACTTGACTTGTCTAGGCCAGCGATGGGTAACCTTTTGCTCGTTGCGTGCTGAAAGCGTGCCTGCACAACATTGCACACGTGTGCCCACACCCATAATGCCATCTGTGTGCCCCGCCCCCTGTGCATATGCATATACTCTCCCTGCGCATCCCCAGCCCCCCCGTTTATGCGCACATGACTCCTCGCGCCCCATTTTGGGCCTAGCAGGCCTCCCTGAAGCCTCCTGGGACCAAAAGTAGGGCCCACGGGGCCCACCACTCCCCTCCCTGCTCCCCCACCCATTCACACACACACACACATACACATGCATATTTATACATCTCCTGCATGTGCCCCACACATGCACGGCAGAGACTCAAAAATAAGCTGGCTGGTAGGAGGCGCATGCTCATGCGCAGTAGAGCTGAGCTGATGTGATGGCTTGTGTGCCCGCAGAGAGGGCTCCGCATGCCACCTGTGGCACACGTGCCATAGGTTTGCTATCATGGGTCTAGGCTGTGACGCTTCCTTCTATCTTCCAAGGTCATTCCTACAGACCATTAGAAATAGGAAGGCTTGTGGATCTTCCCTTACATTTGATCATATATTTAATATGATATCTCCAATAAAATTGTTGTTTGAGGAACTTGCCTGCCTTGGAGTTCTGCTTTGTATAGAGTTTTTACTTGGAACCCTGACAATGTCCTTATTTATTTAATAAATTGATATGGCAGCTCATTTTACTGAATGTGATTTTGGGTAGCATACAACCAACACTTAAACTAATGTTATATCTATTTTAAAAAGTTTAAAATATAAATAAAAGCAAGTTTGCTGGAGAACATGCACCTAAGCACAATATAATAATTATGCAGGCTTTCCATGGGATGTTCAAGGCTGCTGGAAAAGTTAGATTTGGGGGATTTTCTGAAAGATTAACAGTGATGAGCTAACCTCACCTTCGGTGGTTGGCGGGGGGGGGTGATGTTCTAGAAAGCAGGAGCAACATGTCACCTGGATCCCATCGGATGAAAGTGGATGGGACCTTCAACACAACCCTCATGCTGGACCTGATGAGATGGGCAGATGTGATTGGGAAATGGGTGGTTCATTAAATAGCCTGGCCCTATGCCATGTAGGACTTTAAATGTGAAAATCAGCTTCTTGAATCACATTCAGAAGCAAAGATCAGCCAGCTCAGCTCACAGAACAAAGGTACAATACAAGTATCCACACAGCTGTATTCTGCATCAATTGAAACTCCCAGATACTTTTGAAGGGAACCCCATGGAAAGAGCATTACAGTAATCTACTCTGGAAGTAACCAGAGCACGGGTGTCTGGCAGTGGTGGGAGTCAATTTTTTTTACTACTGCTTCTATGGGTGTGGCTTGGTGGGTGTGTCTTGGTGGGCATAGCAGGGAAAGGTTACTGCAAAATCCCCATTTCCTCCCAATCTGTTGGGACTCAGGAGGCAGAGAACAGATAGGGGTGGGGCTAGTCAGAGGTGGTATTTACTGGTTCTCTGAACTATTCAAAATTTCCACTACTGGTTATCCAGAACTGGTCAGAACCTGCTGAATACCACCTCTGGTGTCTGGGGCAGAGATGGGATCCTACCAGTTCGCACCTATTCGGTAGAACCGGTTCGTCAAATCTACCAAACTGGTTACAAGAGGTTCCATCAGTGGACTGGAAAGCAGGCCACACCTACAGAAGAGATTCCAAAATTTTTTGAAACCCACCACTGGTCTGGGGGTAGAGCCTTGCCATTCAGTAAAGGGTACAAATGAATCACAATAGCACAACCCCTCCTAGTTACCACTGCCACTATGCCAGTGACTCATATATCATTGTGCAATGGGATCATGACACTTGTATAACATTATTTTGTCATCATCATAGCTTCCAATCTCCAATATTGGCTTTGGAAGTTATTTTGGGATTAGAAGTTATATATTCATTCTACACAGTTCCGGCATTTTAATTTATTTTCCACACTATTATACCAGCCAAATGGTTGCCGGGCCAAAGTGAGAATGAAGATATTTAAACTATTTAAAACAGAATCCCCAAAACACTAGTGCAAAAGGCACAAGAATTGGTTCAAATTGTTTCCACATTCACTAACTGATTACTGTCAGAGAGCATTAGGTTTATGTCTGCCTTGAGCTATGAAAATTTGTATGTTGACTATGTGTGGGTTAAGAATATTGCATGCCATTGCTTCCATATATATTTATTTAAAAGAATATTCCTGAAAACGCAAATCGAACAATTATTCTCCATAAACTTAATTATATCCCCCATGCTCACTTCACATTTTCACAGAGAATATTGTGTAACTCTCTCTTACTTTAAAAGGGAAGTACTTCCAACTAATCTGCCAATTCCTGAAATCTATATTTGGCAATATATTTTTACAGACTTCTTCTTTTTGAAAAAAACAAAACCCACAGTGAATATGTATATAATGGTTAGGAAATATTACTCCAGAAAGGACATCTAGGGATTTTCCAGAAAAGCTTATACCTCATAAAAATACTTTGAGTTTGATATTGATTCATGGATAAAGGTTTGAACATTTCCTCAAACAAGGTAGATACTATTGGTATATACAGTATATCACAGAAGTGAGTACACTCCCTCACATTTTGTAAATATTTAAGGATATCTTGCCAGCAGTTTAGACATTAATGGCTATGTGTTGTGTTATTTTAAGAGGATGGCACATTTACACTGTTATACAAGCTGTAAACTCACTACTTTACTTTGTAGCCAAGTGTCATTTCTTCAGTGGTGCATCTATATTCATATGCTCATCTGGGCCCAGTTGAATTGACTGGATCAGCATTTGATGCACGGGGGAAACAAGAAATACAACCCAAGTTCCAAGGCCAACAGTGTTTACTTTTGTCCAGCTTCCTGCAAAGAAAGCTAAATCAGAGCCAATGTTGCAATCCAAGAAAATCTTTTAGATGTTTTACTTTGAATTAAATCCTCCTCTATTTATTATGGTGTGTTTGTGAGTTGTAGAGGGGAGTCCCATCTTAAGTTATAGAAGTTATAAGGATATGCCTTTTTTGTTTGCTTTTGTTTATAGGTTTTTCAGGATTTTTTTTTAAAAAATTGTATTTTAACTTTATTTTGAATAAAACAGAATGAAAAAAAGGATATGCCTCCACATGTCAATATTTCTGATTTTAACAATAATAAAATTTTCTGTATTAGAAATACTGTTATTTTATCATAATCCAAATCTCTGAGTTTAATATAAAATACAATCAGGGTTCTTGCTCAAGAGTTTGCTTTAATGAAGGGGTCAGAGTTGCTTCCTGCCTCTTCAGTGGATTGGCAAATTCTAACAGTAGAGCAGAACTCAATTTCAAGTAGATCCCAACTGTCAAAACTCTGAGTGAGGAGTCAAATTTGGAATTTTATCACTGCATTTCTTGAAATAGCAATAGCAATAGCAGTTAGACTTATATACTGCTTCAGAGGGCTTTCAGCCCTCTCTAAGCGGTTTACAGAGTCAGCACATTGCCCCCACAGTCTGGGTCCTCATTTCACCCACCTCGGAAGGCTGGAAGGCTGAGTCAACCTTGAGCCGGTGAGATTAGAACCGCTGAACTGCAGATAACAGTCAGCTGAAGTGGCCTGCAGTACTGCACCCTAACCACTGCGCCACCTCGGCTCTTAAACAGGATAGCCTTTGGAAACTGAGAACATAATTAAGTGAAAATTAATAAATACAGAATAACAGAGTTGAAAGGGTCCTTAGAACTCTTTTAGTCCAACCCCTTTGCTCAGGCAGGAACTACCTATACCATTTCAGACAAATGGTTGTCCAATCTCTTCTTTAAAATCTCCAGTGTTGGAGCACCCACAACTTCTGGAGGTAAGCCATTCCTCTGATTAATTGTTCTCACTGTCAGGACATTTCTCTATAGTTCTATCTTCCAGAATTATTCAGGGTAAGAGAATAAAATAAAAATGACACATAACATTAATGTATTTGAAAAATAATCTTAGCGGAATGCTTGTTTCCCCATGGTCTCATTTTGTGAAGTAGTGTCTCAACTGAAGATTCTTTCCATGCAAACAGGTCAAAATACAATTTAATTGCTTTGAAGTCAGTGTGGGACAGCATCTCTACATAACCATGACGACAATTCCAAATTATTGTGGAGTTCAGCTGACTCAAGAATATTACGTTGAAGGTAGGAAACATTAAAAAATGTTGATCTCGTGTGCATGCAGCTGTGTGCACTTGCATGTTTATACTAATGCAAATACTAAAATGAAGATGATGCTGCCACAAATATCAGTTCAGGTGATTTACAACCATTTACCAATTGTTTGAAGTATAACAACACTGAAAAAAGTAACTGACAACTGATCCTTCATGCTCACAAATGCATCTCCACAATCAAATGGAGTTGCACATGTGTTTGCCTGCCACACCAGTGGTGGGTTTCAAATTTTTTAGAACCTCTTCTGTAGGGTGGCCTGCTTTGTGGGAGTGGCTTGCCAGCCATGTGATCGGGTGGGAGTGGCTTGACAGTCATGTGACTGGGTGGGCGTGACCATCTTGTAAAATGTGGTGAAACTCCCTTAACAATGCTCTTGCTTAGCAACCAAAATGTTGGCTCAGAAACGCTGACATTTGAAGCACGCAAGTCTTAAAGCTGTCAAGTTACAAGACCCTTGCCCCCTAACCCTTTAGAAAAAAAACCCCAGGGGTGTTCAAACTTGGCAGCTTTAAGACTTGTGCACTTCAACTCCCAGAATTCCTCCTCTTGCTCTTCATCTTGATGATGTGCGGACAGGCAGGGGGAGGGAGCTGGAACCGGTTCTAAACGGCACTGTAGATTTGTGGAACCTCTTTTATAGAAGAGGTTAGAACTGACAGGAACCCATCCCTGTGCCACACATGTAGAACCATCTCCTCTCCCCCTGACCTCCACCTGTCCACAAAGCCGAAAAGGTTGGGGAACTCTTGTTTTAGACCAGTGATGGCTAACCTTTCTGCCATCGCATGCCTAAAGTGGGGGTAGGCAGGGGGGGGGTTGTGCATGTGCGTGCCCATACCCATAATTCTATGCACCCACCCTCTGTGCATGCGAACACCCCCCTGCACTCCCCCCCCTGTGGTCCCCCCACTTTTGGCACGTAATGACATGGTGGATCCGTTTTTCGCCCTCCCCAGGCTCCAGACTCTTTTTAGGAGCCGGAAGAGGGTGAAAAAGGCCTTTCCCGCCCCCGGAGGCTCCCTGGAGGCTGGAAATGGCCCATTTTCCAACTTCCAGGTTGCACATTGGGCCATTTTTCTCCCTCTGGAGGCTTCAGGAGGCTTTCCCTGAAGCCTTCGCAGTGTGAAAAACAGCCCAATGTACAAACCGGAAATCCATTTCCGAACTTGTGTTTTGCACGTTGGAAAGTTTTTCGCCCTCTGGAGGCTTCAGGAGTGGTGGGGTAGGCTGTTTTCACGCTTCCCCAGGCTCCTAGAAAGCCTCTGGATCCTGGAGAGGGCAAAAAAAGCATGGCAAAAGCAGTGGGGGAAGGAGCTCTGGTCACGTGCATAGCAATATGGGTGTGGGCATGCCCATGCACAAACCCCCTTCGCTCCCCCACTTTTGGCACGCGGTCCAAAAAAACATAGACATCACAGTCATAAGTTGTGTTTCTATAATGGCTTAGATAAGCCGCTTCATTAGGTTCACAAAAGTCCAAAATCAAAGCAATCACTCATAGACCCAAAAGCAGAAAGAACCTAACTAATTGTATTTGAGAAAATTTAGCCCTCTCCAGGTTATCACTCCAATTAAATCCCTTATTTAATCATCATAGATGAATCAATGAAATCTTTGTAATCTGTATGCTATTAAGGGCTTTCTACTGATTTCTGACAATTCCTCATGAAAATAAACAAGTTGATAATCTGTTTTTTTTAAAATTTTGCAGACTGCAGAAACAATGATGTGGGGAAAAATATTCCAGATTGTTTTGGTAAGTTGAGGTCTCTGCAATCTAAAACAGTAGCATATTTAGTAGTCTGCTAAATATTCCATCAACAAGAACACATGGGTATTATCTATAAAAATCAGCTTAAAAACAGTTCTTAAATTCTTCTTTTTCTTCTGAAGCTGGCAATCTGGATTTGAATCAAGGGGTTCAGAAATTGGACACAGTGAGGGCTGAAATGCAGCACAATTTATTAAGACCATTAGGCTTCCAAAGAGAAAAACTGGGTATCAAAGTTGGGTGCCATTCCTCTAAAAATAATGAGATATTTTTCTAGTACAAGCCCTCTCATCTCATTTCTCCTGCAGAAATTATCCTTGAATTGATGAATTCCAGAGGTAATTTGTTTTGCAGAGGTTCTACCTTTCATATAGTCCTGCCGTCATCTAAAAAGATTCTTGTTTCCACAATTAACTATTCTAGCATCCACATTCCCCATTTTATGATTCAAAGAGAAGAGTTATAGACCAATTGTTGTTTAATTTAGATAATATCTCAACTAGTAGGTGGTGTTCAAATTCCATTAATCAAATGCTTTACTGCTGTATGTCCTAATTTAGAAGTGAGTTGGTCAATTAGAAACTGTGATAACTAAATGCAAAGAGTGGAAAGAGTGCAGAGAAGAGCAACAAAATGATTAGGGAGCTGGAGGCTAAAATATATGAAGAACACTTACTGGAATTGGGTATGTCTAATAAAAAGAAGGTTTAGGGGTGACATGATATCACTGTTCTAATATTTGAGGACCTCCTACACAAATGGGGTGTGTGTGTCAAACTATTTTCCAAAGCATCAAAAGGCAAGACAAGAAATAATGGTTGGAAACTAATCAAGGAGAGAAGCAACCTAGAACTAAGGAGAGATTTCCTAATGGTGAAAGCAATCAACTGATTGAGTAACTTGCCTTCACATGTTGTGGGTGCTCCATCACTGGTGGTTTTCTAAAAGAGACTGGACAACCATTTGTCTGAAATAGTATAGAGTTGGACTTAGAAGACCTCCAAGGTCCCTTCCAACTCTATGATTCTATATTCTAAATAAGAACTGAAGGTAATGATTATTATGCTTACTGTATATATGTGTGTCTTAAAAATGCACAGAACCTTGATATCTGTTTAAAATTTCCGTCTAATCAGTAACTGGAGAACAATGGAACAATCTGGCCAGCTTGAATATGGAAATCCTAGACTAGCTACTGTTTTTTTTAAAAATTTGAACTTTGTTGTACTTTTCACCATAATTTTAGCTGATTTCCAAATCCGATGTATATTTTCTTTTATCAGACGGGGAACAGAGCAATGGCTCAATACCTCATAGTTCAAAAAAGACAGTTCCACATATATCTCTTGAGACAAGAGATGCTGAGTTTTATAGCTTCCTTGTCAAAAATAAATGTGATTAAAAACATGTATATAATAATTGGAGAGCCAGTTTGGTGTAGTGGTTAAAGGCATCAGGCTAGAAAGCCGGTAATTGAGAGTTCTAGTCCCACCTTAGATATGGCGCCAATTGGTTGATTTTGGACCAGTGTCTCTCAGCCCTAAGAAGAAAAAGGCAATGGTGAATCACTTCAGCCAAGAAAAATTGCAGAGACTTGTTCTGGCAATTGCCAGGAGTAACACTGACTTGAAGGCACTCACTCACACTCACACACAGACATTCTCTCTTTCACACACAGAAAGTAATTATTACAAAACGCATATGATTTCTAGTACTTTACTTAATTTGACCTCTAAGGGACTTACTTCCAATTGGACATGTACAATCGGAGACATTTTTTTTTAGGATTCTTTAAGAGTTGACACTTGGTACTACAATTTTATTTATATTCACTCCAGATAAATTTGTATAAGATTGTACACTAACATTTAATACTTATTGAAATCAAATTTCCTGTACAAATAACACTAATATTCCAAATGAAGTTTAAACTCCTCAATTATCTTGTCTTGTATGGACACACAATAATTATTGGCTACCAAAAATACAAACATAAAACAGTACCCTTACTGTTTTTTCTTTGTTGTAAATTTCAGTGAGCAAAATGGCTTATAATGTGGACAGAACAAGAAAAACCATTTCAGTGAATATTTCAGATGTCCAAAACAGAGACTGTTATGTCCGTTTATGTCATCAAAGATTTGTATGTGAAGATGTGGGGCCTGTCACTTTGGTAAGTTCTTGAAAGAAGCTGAAAATGTTTTATGAAATTAATTCAGCTAGCAAAGCAATACTAAAGGCATTTCAAGGGTAACATAATTCCATGGGAATTCCAATTCCAATAATAGAAATATGTTTTTAAAAATTATTATTTTTCCCTTTTCCTAACACCTGCACCTTCCTTTCTTCCACCCTTTTCTCTTGCTGTTTTCTTCCCCACATTCCCTCTAGTATTTGAAGACATCTAATTGTGAGAAGTTAAATGAACAGAAATTCTAAGGATTTCTAAATGCAAATGATAAGATTTGGACTTGTTGCACTATAAAGGAAGAGAATACCAGTTTATGAAAAAATATATGGGATAGGATATAATAGGAGCTGCAAATTTGATAAATGCAAATGTGCAAATTTGATAAATAAATTAGATATGGGGGAAAAAGAAAACAAGAATACATAGGCATAATTCCTAATGTGATCAGGATCTTGTTGCTATGTTGGAAATTGTCTTTGCTAAGTATTATGAAAAAAAAGCTGTATTCAGTTCTATGTGACCAATGGTTAATGGCAAAAGCTTATTGTAGAAATTGGATATTTTACTTGAGAAAAAGAATAGAAAATGAATAAAAAAGAATAAAGAGAATAAAAAAGAAAAGAGGTGCATACAGTTATTCATGATATTGACATATTATAGAAGAAAATGTGTCTGCCTTTTGGAATATCAGAATGGAATCATGAATAAAACTTAACACAGGGCATTATAGGACAATTGAAAGAAATTATTTCTTCACTTAACCCATAGTTAAACTCAGTGGTAGGTTTCAAAAATTGTTCGAACCTACTCTGTGGGTGTGGCCTCCTTTGTGGGAGTGGTTTGCCACCCATGTGACCAGATATAAAGATGCCAACGACACTTGTCAGAACCACCTTAAATTACCTCACACACAGCGCTGGCATGCATAACAATATGATGTAAACTTGTTTTTTAAAAGGCATCTTTGATTTGCGTTAAAATAACTTCAACACATGCAACACACACGTTCTGATTGCACCACAAACGCAGTAGTCATCCTTACCTTTCACAGTGGCACTGAGTTTTATAAATATGAGCATGATAGTGTAGAATAATCATATCCAAGGACCAGTGGTGGGTTTCAAAATTTTTTGGAACCTCTTCTCTAGGTGTGGCCTGCTTTCCGGGTCCACTGGTGGAACCTCTTCTAACCGGTTCGGTAGATTTGACGAACCGGTTCTACCGAATAGGTGCGAACTGGTAGGAACCCACCTCTGGTTAAACTATACAATGTTGTAACTATTAATATATACTGGTGGCTGCCAAGTTGGCCAACTTTACAGAGCCTTAGATTAGTTCATAATAGTTAAGCCCATTTATAGTTATTAGTTATGAGAGTTATGGATTAAGGTCAATATTAGAGAATTAAAAATTCTGGCTTTCATTCTTCCTTTCAATTGTCAAGACAAGAAGATAGGTACTAAGAAGCATTGCTTGGTGCTGGAAATATAAATAGGATGGGAGACTGGACTGGAATAAGAGATGACAATGGGCATCTGATCTACTTAATTTCTAATAAATATGAAAGAGAATTTAGAATAATAGGCATCTTGACCAGCGAAAATGTTAGCAAACAACCAATGCAACATACACAGAAGGAAAACAACCTCAATGCACCTAAGTGATATTTTCCCTTACAATGGAAATTCTTCCTAAAGTCAGTAGGAGACTCTTTTTCCATTACTCTCTTTTGTCCTTCCTTCCTTCCTTCCTCCCTCCCTCCCTCCCTCCCTCCCGTCCTTCCTTCCTTCTGACTTCCTAAGGATTTGTACACAAAATCTTCTTTCTTCAACCGGATCTTTGACCGAGACCTTCACCTTTTGCTCCTATTTGAGAGGAAGCTTAACTTTTTCAGGACTGTGTGAAATTAGGAACTTCCATCAATTTCTGATTTCTTCCCCCAATAATGTCTTTGTGTTCTGCTTATCAATTTCCAATAGATATTCCTATAGTCAATAATGGACTATAGATACCCTCTTGGGATTGTTGGAAGAAATGTCCATCTGGGTTCAGTTCCAAGTGGGGAGAAAGACACTAGAAACATGGAGACTGCTTGGAAATATGGTTTTAATGGTGGACAGGGCCACATGGCTTGAGGACCTGGGCAAAAAGGCGATCACCTGCCTTAAAGGTCTTGAAGAAAAAGGGGAGAGATGCTGAGAGTCCCTGGGTTTTATTCTCTCTCTTGGCTTTTGAAATTGAGCTTCTATTCTGATTGGTTGTCTTGCAGGGACAACTTTATAAGTTGTAGGTTGTCTTTTGAGTCCCAAGCTTGGTTAAGCTGTTGCTGGGTGATCATGTAATGAAAGGGCTTTGGGATTTCTGTTATGGCTCTGCCTGAAGGAGATAGATCTTTGTTAGGTAGAATACACTGGCCCAGGCCTTAATGTTCCATTTAATATTTCTTAAAATATTTCATTTCCCTAGGAGAGGGGTGGGTGTTAACTTCTTACAGGGTCATTACTAGATTTCTCAGCATATTCTTATGTCAGTAAATATTAGACTGACCCCTGTTAACTTTGGACCATATTTATCTGCTTTTAATGTTTAAACTAGTGCTAAAGAAAGTTAATGCAAAGACATGTAACTAGAATGGTTGGAAAGCAAAGATGGATAAACCATGTCATTGGGAAGGAGGCTAGGGGTATAATTGAGATTCAAAAATATGAAGTCTTCTAAAGGGGATTAGGAGTAGGACTTCTCTCCATCTCTTTTGACTAGGAAATTGTCTTTGGCACAACTGCAAAATCCTTTTCTTTCTTCCCAAGTAATCCCCGTAGTCTAAACATATACATGGAATTACTTTGAAATAAGTCAAAAGACAGCTTTAATTCTACCATGATCCTGGAATAATCCACAAATAACTGCAATGTTTTGCAGTATTAAGCTTAAAGTGCTGAGGAAACCATCTTGTGCCAGCTTGAAGACCTGCTGTGCGGAACAGCAAAATGCCCAGATGATATTTGTATAGATACATGCATCTTTCTGCAACTCTTCTGTCTGTGCAAAAACATTTGACTTGTCACCTCCTGTTTTATCATTTCAGATTCAGGGAAAAGACGCGATGAAATCTGCTTCTTTGCAATACACTCAACTTCTGCCTTGTCTGTGCATTGAGGTAAATGTTTCCATGTAGCTTGATATACGAATTAGCTCAATATACAGGAATCCTTAAAATACCCATTCACAGCTGTCTACGGGATTGGGTCAACATACAAAAAAAATCAGCTGGCGCTTTGACTATGCCATAGTGGCCACCATCTTGAGATTTTTGAGCACAATCTGCAGACAACTCTGAGATCTGTCAGGCCCGGAAGCCATCTTTTGTATTGGGCCTTCAGGCCTGCCACATTTATTGCTGTGGAAAAATGAGAGGGGGGATTATATGGAGTATGGGAGATATATAGTTTAAATAACATTCCTTTCTCAGAGAGTCAAGGTCATCCTAACCTGCACCAGAGGTGGGTTCCTACCGATTCAGCCTGGTTCAGCCGAGTAGGTAGTAACTCGGCTGTCCACACCCCCAATATATATAACACCCCCGGTTATATTGTGCATGCACATACGTGAAGCGTGCATGCACCTGAAGCGTGTCCCTGAGTGAACCAGCAGTAAAAGAATCTGGAACTCACCCCTGACCTGCACCTAGAGTGGTGTGACTGGGAGGCATCTCCAGTTGGGATGGTGTTTGATTGGACCATGTGATGGACATGTGGGTGCTGGGAAGGGACTTGAATTTTCATTTGGATGAGGAAAACCTGGAAGCTTTCATATTTGGGTTTTCCCAGATGTGCCAATATGACATCTCTAATGAAATGAGTTTGAGGAAACTCAAGGCTCGGTGTCTTCTTTTGTTAGGGGTGTTACTTGGAACCCTGACAAGATCATGACTTAGAGGAGGCTAATCCTAAATGGAAACCTCCCACCCATGATACACAGATAGCAAAAATCTCAAAATGGTTTGCGTTAGTATTACATCCAGTTTTCAATATTTAATCATTACAAAAATAATAATCACATTCATTTTATTTAGATATTTTCAAGAGAAGAACTGAGAAGTTTATTTTTGGCGTATTCTTTCCTATTGTACATTTATGTTATTTCGATTCCTCCATAAGACGCTTTAGGAGAAAGGCCATGTAGACAGTGTCATATGAGCAATAGATATTTAAATTGAAAAGCAATTTAAAAGTTATGGTGATTGGAATTAATGGATGCATATTTGGATTACAGGTATGGCCGGCAATTTTAGATGCACGAAGAATGCAGTTGTGCCCATTCAAGAATGGCAAGTGATATGTCCTTCTTGCATTTTCTGAGTAGTGATTATGCAATTTCAGAAACATAATGGGTGGGAAGAATAATGTCACATGTAGTTGCCCCCCCACAAATAATCTGTCACTTGTGTCATTTGAGTGGGTAGCAAACACAAATTGTAAAGTAAACAAACCAATATATAAATCTGACTTCTTTTCTTACAGATGTATTCCTACATTTGCTTATTTATAAAAATTTTGGACTAAGCCCTATAACAACAAACAAAATGTGATTGTCTTTCTTATTTTTCTAATAATGGGAATAATTGCAAAAATCTCATCATTTATGTTGTTGCTATTACAAGACGGGCATATAACCTTCACTTATCATTCTGATCTAATTGTAGGACAATCATGGATTCAGGTCAAATGACAGAATAGGCCATATTAGTATGATTCTTATCTATCTATCTATCTATCTATCTATCTATCTATCTATCTATCTATCTATCTATCTATCTATCTATCTATCATCTATCTATCTATCTATCATCTATCTATCTATCATCTATCTATCTAATATAAACTTCAGAATGTGTTGTTAAATTGAGCAATCTCTCTCTCTCTCTCTCTCTCTCTCACACACACACACACACACACACCAATGTGAAGTGTTTTGTTGACATGAATCAAAGTGCACATGATGCTAACTATTGTTTGCATGTTAGACTGTTGAGCATACGCTTAAGAAAACAGGCCACAATGTAATTTATGGAGTCTCATCAAAGCCAGTGAAATGGTATCATCTGAACATATTTATGATCTGATTTCTCTGTTTGCCAGAGCAACCTCACTTGCACTAGTGATTAAGATGCTGGTTATTATAATTAAAACCTTACATGGATCAAGTGCTGAACATTCGCAGGACCTTCTAGTCTGAGTGGTTTATGTCCATCCAATAAGATCTAGCAGGGACGTCTGAATCCCATATTTGAGGAATTCCCATCTTCAGGAATCACCAGAGTGGGGCTTTTCTGCCTGCCCCTCTCCTTTGCAAGAATGCTATATGTGAAGGCAGGTTAGCACTAATCCTGTTGACATTCCGAAAGCTATCATGACCTGGTTCTTCTGGAAAACATCTGGGGACTGGGCATAAGATGATTCCTCTCCATTCAGTAGTCAATACATCTAGGACAATGATGGTGAACCTTTTCAGCACCAAGTGCCCAGACTGGAATGTATGCGCCTGGGTTGGTTCAGGATTTTTCTACTGCCAGTTCACTCAGGGATGTACTTCAGGTGTCTGTGTGTGCTTTGTGCACACTCTAGATGCATGCTTTGTGCACACTCTTGATGCATGTTTTGTGTGCACTCTTGACGTCCAAAATGCGTGTATGCACAATGGTAAAAAAAAAACAAGATGGTGCCGCCTATGGTGCTGCTGATAGAACCGGGTTGTGGGTGTGGGTGGCCGAGTTACTACCTACTTGGCCAAACTGATTCAAACCGGTAGGAACCTATCTCTGGCATGTGCGCAGGCATACGTGCCAGAAACCCAAAGACCGGCATTGAAAGCCCAAAGGCCAACTGGCCAGCAGGTCTTCGGGTTTCCAGTGCACCAGCGTGCATGTGCATGCCAGAAACCAAAAGAGCAGCTGGCGATGGCTCATGTGCCCATATTAAGGGCTCTACATGCCACCTCTGGCACGTGTGCCATAGGTTCGCCATCACGGATCTAGGAAAATGTTGATAGATTGGCGAGCTGATATTTTTTTATTCGTTCAATTCTATTTCTGTTCCATTTTTGAATGACAGAATATCTTTGGAACTGGGTGGCACAAAAATTCCTGAAAATAAATGAGTCTCCAAAATATGCAGACACACTATTTATATCTCCTTTCTACTGTCATTCAGAGTTGCCATGATAAATTAAAAGCTCATTTGATATATATTTAGCCAGAACAATAGCATTCCAATGATTCATAAACCATATTTTCACATGGACTGATTTTCTTTTTAGCTACAAGAACTGTAAAGAAACAACTTTAGCATATGATAGAAACATTTTTATCTCTTACACCGTAATTTGTATACGCTTATGAAGAGAAGACAACATGTATAATTTGAAGTTAGCAACAAATATCAAATATGATATTTAAGGGTGAACGTGATAATAAATAAGATGGCTTCATGTCTATTTTTTGCAACAAATAATAAAGTTTGCTAAATTAGGCTAGACTTACTCATTTTTTGTACCAAAATGGTACAGAAATAAAACCTGTCACAGTTTTAGCATAACAAAACATGTAACAATAGTAGTAGATACTAACTCTGAAAAAAAACCCCATTTATTAGAATAGAATAAAAACTTTATTGTCACTTTAAATGTATGCTAACCAGCATACATTAAAATGAAAGTTCATTGCTTTCAGCTCTCAAAAGCTAACCATTTATTTTTTATTTATTTATTTATTTATTTTATTAAATATATTTATATGCTGTCCAATCCCGAAGGACTCCGGGTGGCTATGTGCATATACCCACACACACACCCATACATGACACATAGAAACATTGCAATCCAATTAGAATGTATACATATACATGGTGGGGAAAAAAAGAATACTGAGAGTTTACAAGATGGATGGCAAGTCTTATTTCTTAGATACATGAAATTTGCTTCCAAATTTGCACATGCAGGTCTGGTTTAACTATTATGCACAATGGTGGGTTTCCATTATTTTTACTACTGATTTGCTCTTGTGCGCGCGTGTGCTTCTGTATATGCGCAGAAGCATCTTGGCAGGTGGAGTGAAGCCTCCCACTGCCACCACTACTGGTTTGTCCTGGGGGACAACCCACCTCTGATTATGCAAAATAAGCATGTGCTGAAGACTCTAAGAGGAGGGGGATCACAAAGGTTTTTCTCCTGTGAAGTCCTTAAGTCTTTCATTGCCAACTTAACTTTTGCCAGGTTTTCATACTTGTTTTTATTTGTATTTGACTTTAATCTGCACTGCTAAAAAAATATGTTTTTTGGCATGATGAGTGATTAAAGCTTAAAAGTTTGTTTTGAATGGATCATTAGATATCACATTTGTTCTCATTCTATAGAAGGAGAGTTTCCTTTCCATTGAGGAGCACCATTGTTGGTTTATGCTTGGAACATCAGTTGTGCTTGGGACATCCAGTCTTATGTACATGGAAAGAAAAGTAAATAAAAAAAAACAGAAAGAAAGACGCGGCATTCTATAACCCTATACCTTCTAGTGGAATGAATTAATTCTGCACGGTTATTTGATATGGGTTTCAAACTATTGGTGATGATTAAAAAGGGCAGCAGAAGTTTGGATACTACTTCACTAGCAGAGAGGAGTGGAAATTAAGCAGGCGAGGAAGCAAATGTGCAGAGGGGCTAGAACCAGCAGCGACCCAGGTCTGCCACACCCCTGAATCTGTTCTCTCAGCGGTGCTGTAGGTGCCGCCATCTTGTTTTTGGCTTCTGCGCATGCACAGAAGCATTTTTAAAATAGTGTGCATACACACATTAAGCGCACATGGGGTGCATCCCTGAGCAAACTGGCAGTAGCAGCAGCCGGAACCCACCCCTGGACTGCACCAGTAGAGGCTAAACCAATTTCATTGTATACATGATGTACAATGACAATAAAGGCTTTGAAATGTGAAATTCTGAATGTTAAAGGAACTCATATTTATATGCCTTTGTTTTCTTCATTTTTTTTGTCTTAGATACTAAGTCCCTGTGGGATAATATTATTTATCAACCTGCCACACAAACACTGAGTTGGGAAGCTGCCTGTCCTGTTCATGTTACTGTCAGCCTTTGTCAACTGATGAAGATTAATGATCAATGTGTTGATCTTGAGGGCACCGTCAACATTGCTACAGAGAAAGTAAGCAATAATTTAAAAAAAAGGAAAATGTTCACTATGTAAGAGGCAGGCTTATTGCCCAGATCTTTTCACATTACTTGCTGTCATGAATGTTTCTCAGATGCATGAAACTTCATTTAGTTCAACTGAATTATTTTAGTCAGATTTACTAGGCAATATTTTAGACTTGTCAGGTTCCTATAATGAAGCCTTATACTGTGCTCAACAGCCCATGCAGATAAAAGCAGAGACCACTTATGCCTATCTTTCTTGATATCTGACTCACTTGTAAGGCCAAAAATGCATACCCCAATCCAATATAAGCTGAAATTGAAAAATGGAAAACCTAATCTGGATTGCTCTAGGTCAGGAGTCGGCAACCTTAAACATTTAGAGCCACAAAGGTCATAAACAGAAGCCCCCCATTCAATTCTGGAGCCGACCAGAAGTCTGGTTCCCTCATCATAGAGTCTCCTCCTAGTGCAGCATCTTTTTTCCTCTACCTGTCCTAACCAAAAGCCCTATCAATTGTGGAGCTTGGTTTGGTTGGTTTGGTTGGTTGGTTGGTTGGTTTATTGGTTTTGTATGCCGCCCACTCCCGAAGGACTCTGGGCGGCTCACAATAAACAGGGGAGGGAATAAATAAGACAATACAAACAATTTTAAAATCCACAACAGTCACAATTAAGACGGGACTGGGTGCTTTAATAGCCTCCAGCCTGCTGGATCAGCCAGGACTTAGTAGCTTTACGGAAGGCTGGGAGGGTAGTAAGGGTCCGGATCTCCACGGGGAGCTCGTTCTGCTGACAGGCAACAGGGAGCCGCAGCAGAGGGATGAAAGAGCCACATGTGTCTCCAGAGCCGGGTTGCTGATTCATGCTCTAGGTTGTAAATACAGTACTTTCCCTTTGACAAATCTCTCACTTCTCTAAAATTTGAATCACCCGGATGTCTTATTGTAAACATGAAAGATACTGCTTTATATTCTTGACACACATACAAAGCAACATCTGAATCAAGACACACCTATAGCCAATGCTAATCCCCTTTTACAAAACTGGCAAAATGAAACGAACAAAACTAAATGAAAGCATTGCCAAATATTTTGAATTAATGTGATCTGCATCCAGAGATGGATTTATAACGTAGAAGCTTATCTGCAAACATCAATAATAGAGAAGGTTTTCATAACTGCGTATTACACTCTCTGTATAGTTAACTATCCATGTGTCTTATGAGTTTTGGAGTGGGTGAATCAAGATGGAGGATATATGGATCTCTGGAATCCATTGATTTTCATTCAGCTGATTTTTAAAAATGAAAACTGCATGGTAATGGAAGAATTATCACACTCTATTAAAAACACAAAGTAACCCAGTAAAAAATGTAATCAGAATTCTGAGCTTTCTACAAATACTCCTATTTCATATCAATGCTAAAGACCTGCATGACTATAGGAAAGCATGTATTTCTTGAGTTGGAAGAGGAAGTTCATTTTGGCTTGCCTGATCATGTTGCAGAAATAAAAAGGCTACCTTCTTTTGCAGCAATTCTGGGCTCTCCAACTCATGCTTCCACTTTATGTATCACTTTCTGAAATGCCAGGAAGAGGATAATATACAAGGGCTTTCAAGGAAGTGATGAGACAGGGAAGTCCATCATATTCATGAATGTGCATCATTTAAAAAAGGGAACATTCCTACCCCACCTTACAGGGATACTAAGCAAAGTAAATAAAACACTTCTCCCTTACATCCAGTAACTTCAAATATCTTACAGGGAAACCAAGAATAGTGAATTCATTATAGGCTCCATTGGGAAACTCATTGTAAAGTTTGTACTCAACGGCATCCATAGTGCAGTAATTATGCATCCCTAGTCAATGAATAAGGGACGTGGTGGCTCAGTGGCTAAGATGCTGTCAGCAGTTCAGCAGTTCGAATATCTAATGCAGCGTAACAGAGTGAACTCCAATTACTTGTCCCAGATTCTTCCAACATAGCAGTTTGAAAGCATGTAAAAATGCAAGTAGAAAAATAGAAACCATCTTTGGTGGGAAGGTAACAGCGTTCCTTGCGCCTTTGGCATTTAGTGATGCTGGCCACATGACCATGGAGACGTCTTAGGCTAGTGCTGGCTTTTTGACTTAGAAATGGGGAAGAGCACCACCCCCTAGAGCTGGAAACAACTAGCACGCATATGCGGGGGAACCTTTACCTTTTTAGTCAATGAAAGATCTTCTTTTCCATACCCCTTTGGTGCATAAATGATATAACAAATGTCTTGTTAATTTCAAATTTCAACCATTTATTACAAAAAAAATTCCCAATGGGCAAAGGGACTAATTAATAGATATGGTCTACTTTGAGGGTGCTTACTCATTTGAGTTTTTATTTTATTCATTAAACAGATTAATATGACCAGCAAAATCACACATAGTGATTTTAGGTGGTGTACAACAATAAAACATGAATTTAATTTAATTAAATTATTATTTATAAATAATAAATAAAATCTAAAATCTAATTTAATTTAATACAATCCCACCTGCAGCCTCTTCACAGCAGCAACAGACACAATCAAACAAGTCACTTGATCAGCTCAGTGGTGGGATGCAGGTGGTACGCACCGGTAGGGGGGTACCGGTGCCTGCCAGGAGCACCGGATACCGTTCTGGTATGGTGCTCCAGAGGGCCCACCTGCCTGCCCGAGCTCCTTACCTATATTTGAGGACTTTGGCGCTTCTGTACATGGAGCGTACGGCACTTGCACAATGCTCCGTCGAGCAGCTGGAGCGTCGTAGAGGTAAGGACACATGTGTGTGCTGCATGCATCTGCATGCATGCTGCATGTGTGCATGTGGGGGATGCCGGGCCCTGTTGCGCTGTACCAGTTGCACCAGGATCCGGAACCCACCACTGGATCAGCTCCATATCAATCCAGGGTCCCCAAGACTATTAACAGACTGGAGTCTTACTGAAAAGTAATAAGGTGGAGGTGAATCTTATTGTTGGAAGGCACTACAGAGAAGGCCTTTTCTCTTAGCTCCACCAGATTTATTTCCTTAATAGATGAGACGTTCAACAAGCTCTGCCTTCCCACTCAGGTTGTGGTAGAGGTAACTGGAGAGAAGTGGTCCTTCAAATAATCTGGACACAAGCCATATAGAGCTTTAAAAAGCTTTAAAGATTTGGTTTGAGCCAACTAAAATTTCTGGATACTCTTTAAGGGCATCCCCATGTAGAGCATGTGACAATAGTTCAAATAGAAATAACTATGGCACGGGTGACTGTTAACTCAAACAGGTTATGAAATGGTTTTCTGTTAAGGATGCCATAATTAAAATCCTCTGTCAGCAAAGCATGGTCAGAATTTGAATCACGATGACAACTTATTGTCAGCAAGGTATGGGGGTATTATATAGATTTTTTTTCAAAACCAATTAAGAACCAAAACCAAAATTCATTTAATAGTGAATTCAACAAGGTTAAGAACTTCCTTTTTCTAGGGGCAAGTCTAAAGGGATAACCACCTCTTTAGTAGATGAAATTGACTCTAATATATACAGGGCGGGGCATAACCTTTTCCTAGGGGGTCACAGCAACACTTGTAATAACAACACAAATAATTCATACACCATTCGAAAGCCCATCAAAAACTGAGTTTATTGACACGATTTAATAGTCAGTATGACCACCATTAGCCCTTCGAACAGCATTCAAACGAGGTGGATAAGAACACAACAAATCTTCAAACAGTTCCGTTCGATTTTCCAGATTTTTCAACACAGTTTCCAAATTCATTCTCAAAGTTTCAACTGAAACAAATTTAACATTTAATAGCTCATTCAATTCAGTTTTTTATGGGCTTTAAAATGAGGTGTCGATATTCGGTTGAAACTTTGAGAATGAATTTGGAAACTGTGTTGAAAAATCTGGAAAATCGAACGGAACTGTTTGAAGATTTGTTGTGTTCTTATCCACCTCGTTTGAATGCTGTTCGAAGGGCTAATGGTGGTCATACTGACTATTAAATCGTGTCAATAAACTCAGTTTTTGATGGGCTTTCGAATGGTGTATGAATTATTTGTGTTGTTATTACAAGTGTTGCTGTGACCCCCTAGGAAAAGGTTATGCCCCGCCCTGTACCATCCCTCTGCTCATTGTTAATACTCTTTTGAGATACTCCCATCTTTTTCTTAGCCCAGAGATTTCTTTTACAATTCCTGCTCTTAGCAGAGATCAGATCAGACAGCCTTCATTACAAATCTAACATTCTTGTCCAAGTACAGAATAGTTTCAATGCACAGGGAGGAGTTATGGAGACAAATACAGTTGTGGAGACAAATACAGGGTCAGTAGAGATTACTTTCCCCCTTCACTCCAATTGTGTTCATTGTACATGATATATCATTGAAATGTGATAGAATGTGCTTGTTTGGATCCTTGCCTTTTCAGGATTGGCTAACAATGTAATCATCTTTTCTCAATCAGGTGAAATATTGCCGAGTTGATACACATCCAAGCCTTTGCATCAAGGTATATCAAGGTCCAATTGCCATGTCTAAGTGAGAGGTTATGGCCCTTATTCTGGTTTATGGCCTCAATATAGATTTGATTCAATTTGACAGAAATGACCTTTTCTACTGTACAAGTCTCTTGTTTCTTCTGTAGGAGCTTGAAACTGGTGGTTTAGTAGATATGATGGGAAGCTTTATCCCACCCAGAGTTCTGAGGAGAGTCTCTTTTCTGAACCTGGCATTTGATTTGTGTGTCCATATGGTGTTGGGTAACTTCCCACTGAAATTGAGTGATACATCTTTTTGAAGCAAATGTCCGTTTTAGAGGAAGAATTTGTCTTAGCCACATAGCCACATAATTTGGCGATCCTTTGCCAGCCCATTTCAATAGCTAATGCCACTTGAACTGTACAAAAAAAAGCACACATTTTACAAAAGTGTACAGTGTATATGTTGGCCTTAATTATAATCACCTTTCAGACTAATAATGTAAACACTTTCATTGACCCAGATTGCTAATTGTACATAAAAATGTTATGGTAGAAAGATGGTCTGGCTTACCTATTGTTGCAAATGGTGATTGATTTAACACAATTTATTGAATAAATCACAATTGGTTCACACAATATATGAAACCATAAACCATGGTTTTTAAAGGGCATTGGCTAATTTATATCAAATTCATACTACTGAAATAATTTTGTACAGTTATGGCATAACATGATTGATAAATCCAGCTTGTGTGTCAAAAAGCTATAGATATAATGAATTGACATGCATAGATCAGGGGTGAAATTCAGCAGGTTCTAGAGAACCGGTAGTGGAAATTTTGAGTAGTTGAAAGAACCAGCAAATACCACCTCTGCCAGGCCCCAGAGTGAGTGGGAATGGAGCTTTTGTAATATCCTTCCCCCAGGAGTGGGGAAGGAATGGGGATTTTACAGTATCCTTCCCCTGGAGTGGGGTGGAAATGGAGATTTTGTAGTATCCTTCCGCTGCCACGCCCACCAAGCCACATCCATAGAACCGGTAGTAAAAAAAATTGAATTTCACCACTGCAATAGATCATAAATTAGAATATGATGCAAATTATAAATTATTGTTACAAGTCCATTATTCCCACTACCCTGCATTAAAATATCAAGGAAGAGTTTCATGTTTTAATTCTATGGAACATTTGTTTAAAAGTTTATCTGATTGGTTTTAGTGGACTTACTCTTTAGGATGCAGCCATAATTGCTCTATTATTTGTTTAACCCTGAAAACAACATCATCATTCTGCCTGATAGGATAATTTCTCCAGAGCGCCAGAGATTCACTCCATTCAATATATTGCTTCAGTTGATTGCAATAGAAAATTCAGGCTGGATAACACAAATTAAATGTTAATTTCTTTTAAACCCTTTTTAGTTTGCAACTGAGCACAACGTCTGGGTTAAATGCCCATTCAGTAATGGACAATTTCAAGGTAAAAATATTAATTGTAATGTAATTTTTTCTTACATTCAAAATGGATTGAAATGATTAACAATAATCAAAGCATATAGAAATAGTTTGATCAATACATAACATGGACATGATTTCTTTATGATTACCATTTAAACTTGAAGAGTTTTAAGTAGTGTGAGCATGTAGCTTTTGATGTATGACATTTTTGTGATAGAATGTTGTCTGGATTCCCATAAGGGAGGGAGTGCATTTCACAGGAGCAAGTTGTCAAGAGACAACACAGTTTAGTGTGGGAGAAAGAGTGAAGACAGCTCCTCCTAATAGTTCCCACAGTATATGTTTTAGGATACAAATGTCCTTCTTGGCTTTGGAACATGACAATTTTTCATCGTATGAAGTGCGTATAGTGTTTATTTCTTTAGAATAAATCAATCATTTACTAAGCTATAGGGATGCTCATTAAAGCACAACTTTTGACTTGTATGTCATCATTTATTAATTATACTAGCTTCTGGTTTTCATCATGTCCCAATAAAATTTCCATTCAGCATTTCCATCATCAAAACTGCAGTGAAATATTAAGTGCATTTCAATCAATCCAGTAAACTCCTAATTTTAATGAAAAGAAGTTTACTATGTGTTTATGAATCCCTTGATCCTCTCTGTCTTTATGAAGAAATATCCTTATAAAGGATATTCATAAGGATATTTATATGATGTCCTTATAAGGAAATCAGACAGGGCTCATCCATTGCTCACATAAGAAAGTAGAACGAGCAGTTAATTTAACTGATTTTTCAATAGATTGTTCCTCATATAAGGAATACTTTAATACAAATTACTTTTTATGATTAAAATTACAAACACAGATCAACTGAAAGATAGGAATCACTTAATAGATACTTGAATCCCCACCTACTTATCTGCTAATTCTGTATATTAAATAGTTGAAGGAGATATTCAGAAACTGCAGGCAAGTGTCATCCACCAAAGTTCATCTGATCCACGTGACATCTCTGTTCCATAAGCTCTCTCCAAAGACCAATTACGATCCAGTTTTTCATTCTAATGGAAATCATCTGTATATTGACTATTTCAAACTGATGCTAATTGTCTATTAGTCATTCAGGTCAAGCTGGAATCTGCAACTTAGGCAGGTTTAGATTAATATTTTCCAGGAACTCCTTATTCTTTCACATGTTCAGTATATTCAAATATGAGTATACATTATTTATTAAGAACTTAATCTGGGATGGCACTTTAAAGTTCATGAAAGCATAACATCCCTGCTACAAACTTTGTAGATATTCAGCCCAGGGCTAGTATTTGTTGGAAACTTTGTTTAAAACTGGAGGTTTTCCAGTTTTATTCTGATTGTTTGATTGTTTAGTATGCTCCAGAAGGAATGAACTTTGATATATATTTTCCCAATAGCTTTCTTAGAATCACATGGCTAGTTTACAGAATACAGAATAGCAGAGTTGGAAGGGACTTTGGAGGTCTTCTAGTCCAATCCCCTACTCAAGCAGGAGACCCTATACCAGTGATGGCTAACCTTTTCATTGCTGTGTTGAAAGCATGTGCGCACGTACCCATAATGTAGTGCATGCGCAAACCTCCTGTACACCTTGCCCCCGTGCATGTGTGTGTGAGACCCCCGTGCATTTGCACACAGCCCCCACCCATGCACACGCAACCTCACACATGTGCACAAAAAAGCCCTGCACAGGCCCCTCATGTGTGCATGACCCCTGTGCTCCCCCACCCCCGCGCATGCGTGGCAGAGACCCAAAAACCAGCTGCCCAGTGGGAGGCACATGCATATGCACAGTAGAGCTGAGCTGGAGTGATGGCTTGTGTGTCCGCAGAGAGGGCTCTGTTCGCCATCATGGCCCTATACCATTTCAAACAAGTAGCTGTGCAATATCTTCTTAAAAAGCATCTAGTGATGGAGTACCCACAACTTCTGAATGCAAGCCATTTTCACTTTCTCGTTAGTTCTAGGTTGCTTCTCTCCTTGATTAATTTACATCTAGTGTTTGTTGTCCTGCCTTCTGGTGCTTTGGAAAATAGATTGATCTTCTTTGTAGCAGCCCTTTAAATATTGGAACACTGCTACCATGTCTCCCCAAGTCCTCCTTTTCTCTAGACTAGCCATACCCAATGCCAACAGGTTTGAATTAAATTGAATTGATGAAAGTGGAGAGGCTTGCATGCAAATTTTAGAAGTAGAAATAAGACTCATGGAAGGGAGGATGCCTTGAAGCTCAGTTCAAAATCACTTCATGGAATATGATTCCACCATAATACTATAAAAATGTAAAAATATTATGAGTGCATGAAACATTTTTCAAAAAGTATGCTTGCCGTAGTGTTATGAGAATGCCTTTTATTATTATTTGTAAGCATCAGGATGGAATAAACATCCAGTGTGGTGTAGAAGTTGGTGACTTAGATTAGGTCAAGGAGACCCAGGTAACAGGTTCAACTTGAAATTCAGTGGATGATCTGGTCCGATCACCATTTCTAAGCCGAATCAATCATTATAATAATAAGGTATGTTAACTGAAATATTAATCCAGTTAGAATTACATACCAGTTTGATGGGTTTCTTTCTGTTTTCAGCTTGGAAAATGCGACTTGCTGTGATGGAACAACAAATACAAGTTTCTTTCACATCACATTTTGAAGCAGAGTTTTCAGTAGTTGTATGTAACAGAACCAACTTGCATTTATGCAACTCTACTGGAAGCCTCAAAGTCCTTTCATTGGTTAGTGCAACTTTTTATGTTTCAAAGGTGCTTAAGCAAATCCAGCATGGCAAGATGCCTGCCAAATTCATCTCAGCTAAAATGGCAAGATGCCTGCCAAATTCATCTCAGCTAAAAACACTAAGAGGTATGCAATACATGAGAAACATCTATGTTAGAAAGAACTATATATCTATATAGGGACACGGTGGCTCAGTGGCTAAGACACTGAGCTTGTCAATCAGAAAGGTGGGCAGTTTGGCGGTTCGAATCCCTCGTGCTGCATAACGGAGTGAGCTCCCGTTACTTGCCCCAGCTTCTGCCAACCTAGCAGTTCGAAAGCATGTAAAAATGCAAGTAGAAAAATAGGAACCGTCTTTGGTAGGAAGGTAACAGTGTTTTGTGCACCTTCGCTGTTTAGTCATGCTGGCCACATGACCATGGAGACGTCTTCAGACAGCGCTGGCTCTTCAGCTTTGAAACGGAGATGAGCACTGCCCCCTAGAGTCAGGAACAACTAGCACATATGTGCAAGGGGAACCTTTACCTTTACCTTATATATCTATATATATACTTACCATGCTCACAGTTATTTACACATATGAACATAAGTTCTTATACTCTGGTGTCTCTTCAGATCATATAAATCTTTCACCTTTTAAAGTTCTTAATGCTGCAATATATTTAAATCACGGAGAACAACTATATGCAGCTGAGCTGTAGCTATGATGGAATGTAGTGAGGAGGTAGATTCCCAGGAGGGAGTACATAAGTGGAACAAGCAACACAGCCCCTCCCTAATAGTTCACAGAATATATTGTGGATGCAGGTGGTAGAGCTGTCAGTCTGGCAAGACTGTATGTGTCTTTAAGTGTGAAACAACAAACACTCAGCTCAGAAGAATCACCACATGTCATGGTCTGGGGCCTGTCAGTAGGCAAGGAATTTATTCTGAAAGTAGATGTACATTTTTAAAAAATCCTGAAATGTTCTTTAGAGCTATGCTGGGGAATGATTTAAAGACAAAGTTCCCATGCTGACTTTTACATGGCCCATCCTTCCTAATTTTCTCATAGTAATTTCACAGTCAGCAATTGTAGCTGACCTAAAAACTTATTTCTTCATAGAATTAAGAGGATTTTATTTTTTAGAAACACCGCCCCTATTTTTCTTTCATATTTTCATATTTTTCTTCCAGAGATTACTACACTTGCATTTTCAGTATATAAAATGTTATTGCATAATGTTTAAAATGAAATATTTATTAAAGGAATGGCTGCCAAACTCTTACATCCAGACTGATTTGAATAAATTTGAAATCCACTCCTAGCTTTTATACCAGATTGTATTATTTTTAGGGTGGGGCTTCAACATAATTGTAAGCAGTGATGTGCAGTGAGGTTTATGGCTGGTGAGGCAGTCCTCTCCCCTGACACCCCACTGTCTAAAGCGCTTTCTTTCACCTGCCCGCCTAAGCTATGACAGGTGGGCGAAACCTGTCGGGGGTGTCGGGGGAGAGGAGAGAGTGCCTGAGCGCTTTCTTTCTTTCGCCTGCCTGAGCTCTGACAGGTGGGTGAAAGAAAGTGACTTTTGCCGGCCTGTGCTGGCAGGCTGCCACTTTCTTTCACCCACCTGTGTCCGCGGCAGCCCGCCAGCAGAGGCGGGTCTTTCACCCGCCTCTGCTGACGGGCTGCTGCAGACACAGGCAGATGAAAGAAAGTCTCTTTCACCGGCATGTGCTGGCGGGCTTCCGCGGACACAGAGGTGGGTGAAAGAAAGTGACCTTCGCCCGCCTGAGCTGGCGGGCTGCCCTCCCTTCCTCTCCTACCCCCTTCCCTCTCTTCACTCAAACAAACTCTCTCTCAAATTGACAGAGAGTTTGTTTGAGTGAAGAAACAAACAAACAAACAAACAAACACCCCCCCACACACAAAGTTGCACCAGGAGGATTAAGTTTGAATTCCTCCCCTTCCCTCTGATCCACACGTAGACGTACCTTTTCTTTTCCAGCTGTTTCACAGAGGATTTCAACTCTGCTCTTGCCTGCCATCATGAAAATGTAAAAATGTAAAAGGAAAAAGGCAAGAGCTGCTGAGGTCAGGCTGGGTTAGCTGCTGCCAGAGTCCCCAATGGATGACTCTGCTTAACTGTTTAAAAAAGCCTCTAAAAAATGCCCTCTACAGGAGGAGGCGAGAGAACCACGTGCCTCATCTACATAAGGAATTTTTTGGCTTTTAACCCTTGCTTAATCTGCTCGAGTGATCATAAAGTCAGACTAGATGAGGCACGTGGTTCTCCTGCCTCCTCCTGTAGAGGGCGTTTTTTTAGAGGCTTTTTTAAACAGTTAAGCACTAAGCAGAGTCATCCACTGTGACTCTGGCAGCAACTAGCTCAGCCTTTTTCCTTTTACATTTTTTTTCTTTGCATGATGACAGTGGTGAGGCTTTGCCTCCCCTGCCTCCCCTGACTGCATGTCCCTGATTGTAAGTCAATAGTCTCTTTTTGGCAATATGTAGAGTATTTTCTCTCTGTGTCTCTCTGTCTCTCCCCCTCCCTCCCTCTCCTCATTTCACATTTTGGAAATCAATGTATCTACTGACTGGCATCTATGTTCCCTATGATATCAACAAATGGCAATTTCAGAAACTCCAACATGATATCCAGAGTTTGAGAAAATAGGACACATTTTCCCATGTATTCCCAAATGTTAAACCAATTAACAAGCACCTTCAGATGAGTACCATAGCATAGCAAGCTTAATGAACATGTCAGAAACAGAGAAATCATTATGTTTAAAGCTACTATGTTTGTGAAACCGCAGAATGAGTGACAGGCAACTGATCAAAAAGATTATATGGCTTTATTTTCTTGAAGGAACTTGGTTTTGACTTGTATTTTCCAGGATGGATTAAGTTTACCATCTGTCAACATTTCAGAGAAACCATGTGGCCCAGATGTCTGCATTAAGGTATATCTTTTGATATTAAGCTTTCTTATGGATCTGCATGCAATTAATAACTAAAAGTATGTGTGTGTGTGTGTGTGTAACACATAAAAGATAAAATCACAACATCTTACCTTAAACTACAATGACATTAACAATCTGGGAAATGATTCAACATTTTAAATTACGCAAAGCAGCTGTTTCCGGCTGACAGAGATAATATTTTCAAAGTTTTCTCAGAGGATGATCTGGATTCAGTCCCTGCTTTGTTTAGAAGTAATTTCCCCAAGATGTAGAGAAATCAGAGCCCAGGTGGTGGCCAAACGCATCAGCTGCCATTAAAAGTGAGCAGTAGGAGCAGCGCCATAGCTGGGCAGGATGGGAAAAGCCTTCGTACCATGAGGAGCACGAACTGAGGGCAATCATAGCATAAGTAGCAGCAAACCCAGCAGCAAATCAGTGTCATGCATTTTTTTAATGGCCAACTCAGGCCAAAAGCATGCACATAAAGCAGTAATAGTAAACACAGCTCTATAAATCAACCAGCTAAATGCAAACATTAGGAGCAGTAATTTACTTTGCAGGCAGTAAATGGCACAAAGAGTTGGATAGTCCTCTTTCTTCCTCCTACTTTTAGGTTTGGGGTGTATATAATCTGCTGGCCAAAGCATCCCTATTGTCAGTGTGTATTTTGCTCATCCTGCACAATCTAGCACCATTATCCTTGGGTGTGTATAAATAGGGATCCTGAAAGTGGAGTCGCTCAAATGCCTTTTAATTTGCTAAACTTTGATATTTTCAATTTTTTGTCATTTTTCTGTTCCACTAAGAGCACCAAGTGATCTTCTGATATGGTATTTTGCTTCAAAGTATTTTTATAAGTTCAGGTTTATTATTTCTTTGCAGCTTTCATTGTCACAAGTAAAAAAAAAAAAGCAGAGAGTTATTGCTGAGTGCAGTGAACTTGAGAGAGCACATTTCCCTCTAAAGAACTTTTGCAGCTTCCACATGGTTGATTATCTTTCTTTAAAAAAAAAAAAAAACGATGACAGATTTCAGCAGTTATCTGAATGAGAATACTTGCCCTGGAAGTGGGTTTGGTAAACCTCTTGTTTGATCAGAAGTTCTCCACACAGTTCCTCATCAATTGAGAACATAAAGTCTTCACAATAACTTTGCTACCAGCTAGTGTGATCACCTGGATTGTTGCAGTGCAGAAATAGAGTAGCCTTTGAGCCAATCACTCTTTCTTAGCCCTTGGAAGGAGGCAAGGACAGGATACTCTTGAAATGCTGCCAAGAAAACTTCAGGGACAGTCAGTGACAGTCAGAAATGACCTGGTGGGAGTGGCTTGTCGGCCATGTGTTTTCTTTCTTTCTTTCTTTCTTTCTTTCTTTCTTTCTTTCTTTCTTTCTTTCTTTCTTTCTTTCTTTCTTTCTTTCTCTCTCTCTCTCACTCTCTCTTTCCTTCCTTTTGTCTCTCTGTCCCTTTTTCCTTTTTTTCTTTCATCTCTCTCTCACTTTTTCTTTCTTTTTTCTTTTTTCATTTTTTCTTTCTTCCTTTCTTTCTCTTTCTCTCTCTGTGTGAGTCTGTGTGTGTGCGTCAGTGATGGGTTTCAAAAATTTTTGGACCCTCTTCTGTAGGTGTCACCTGCTTTCTGGTGGAGCCTCTTCTAACCGGTTCGGTAGATTTGACGAACTGGTTGTACTGTACTGGTGCGAACTGGTAAGAACCCACCTCTGATATACCCAATGAGAAGATATTCTTTTTATGCAGTCTCAACCATGGTAGTTTGGAATGAGACATGAAAATCCACATATCTTTAAGCTGCCAAGGTTGAGAAATAGTATTCTAGAAACTGTGCTGGCCAACCTGAACCCATTTGAAATCATCCCTATGATAACTCTTCAAGAGTGCTTACCTATTCAGGCTTACTAAATGCTGTTCTTTTTAATAAAGGAGAATACTTGTAGTTCAGGGTTGAAATGAGGGGTCCTTGGTGCTCTCTGAGGTTGATTATTTTGTTGCAGATTTTTCATAACCCAAACTAAAAAACATTTTTAAAAAAATTGTACTTCATTTATATGCTAAAAAAAACCCCTGAGAATATATGTACTTGGATTTTATTGCATGCTGTCTCTCATGATTATTCAGGAACATGTTTTTTTTCTTTTCTTTTCTTTTCTTTTCTAAACAAGGGATGGAGGACGGATGTGGAGTATTCTGTTTCTTCATATGTCTGTGATTTACCCTGCAGTAAGTTTCAATAGAAAAAAAGCTATTGCATATGAGATAAGGCAAAATACCTAAGGGCTCCTAACAGAAGTGATTTGGGAAGCTAGCACACTACTACCCAACTTTGGCAATTTTAAGATGTGTGGACATCTACTCTCAGAATTCCCCATCCCCAAGGCTGGTTGAAGAATTCTAGGAATTAAAGTCCACACATCTTAAAGTGACCAAGTCTGGAGAGTTAGAGTTCTCAACCTGGTGTGGTGGGCAGCTGATGTATTTTGGGCTCTGTCAAGACTATTTGCCTCTTGAATATGAAGGGTTGTTCTGAGGACCCCAAGAAGATGTCTCAATGAAGTGAAAACCTTTAATAAATACATATGGGCTATTGTGATTGCCATCCTAGTGATAACTGCAAGAAGATACTATGCAGCTACCAAGTTTACAGTAATGATGGCCATATGAGGACAATGTAAGAGAAGATATTGACTTAACATATAAAACCTCCAGAGCTCTAGATAAAATCTGACTGTGAATGTGATGGCAGGCTAAAGATGAGAACCAGTTTGGTGGAGTGGTTAAGGCATCAGGCTAGGATACCTTGAGTTCTAGTCCCACTTTAGACATAAAGCCAAATGTGTGACTTTGAGCCGGTCATTCTCTCAGCCCTAAGAAGGAAGCAATGTTCTGAAATTTGGCCAGGAAAAATACAGTCCTCAGTAGTCAATGCTGACTCAAAGGTACAAAAAAGAAAAAAGAAAATAAAGGCTAAGGGTTCTCAAGACGATTATCTATGAGATTCAGAGATGTACAGTGTTTGCCTTGAAAATAGCCTGTGGTGAACTACAATATGTAGCCTGTGGTCAGGAAATGACCACAGGAAATACTTTATGGCATTTTATATTACATCATAAAATGTCTAATTTTATAAAATGTTTTATAAAATTTACCAAATTTCGGTTCCATGGGAGTCAAGGCTCCTGTATTTTAAATACCCTCTGTTAGGTTAGTCCATTTGTGATACCTTATTTCAAAAATTCTTGTCCCATGACGCACCATTTTGCACAGTTAAAGGTTATAGACAAAGAAGAATTGTAATAGTATGTAGATGAAGCACAGAGCTTATTGATTTGTCATTGTTCAACGAATTGTACTGAGGGCAAAAGATACAACAGCATTTTGAGAGCATGATACTCTGTTTGGTCAAGGACAGTGGTGGGTTCCGGGCGGTACGGCTTGGTATCGGTGGCAGCTGGGAGCTGCAGCCACCGTACCAAAACCGTGGGGCGTCCGAGGTGGATGCATGGCCCCGTCGCAGTGTACCAATTGCGACGGGGATCCGGAATCCACCTCTGGTCCACGGATCATATTCTTATTCTATGTCCATTCTTGTTCTAATAGTTTAGGAAGGAAAGATTCTTTTGCATATTTTCAAAAAAAAGAGGAATTGAAGCAAACAGATGATAAGAAATACAGATGCCAAAATATAGAATTCCTTGTTTGTATCTCATGTATTTCACCCTTTCTCCCACTCCCAACAATTGAAAATTGGGGAATTTCACTACTTGAATTTCCAGCAAACTGTCCACTGGGAGGTTTTCTATATTACTGGGTTCATATTGCTGATGACAGCAACACTCCTGTGATATTTAAAATGGATGCCAACATCCATTTTAACTTCCATTGGATCTTCCACTTTGCTATCTGAGCATTGTGGTTAATGGTAAATGGCCATGATGTTAATTCATGTTAACTGCAAATATTAGTTCATTTACATGGTGCTTGTCTGTTTTTTTCTTCTCAATGATTTGGCCTTAACTAGAACTATCAACATTTAATAAAAAAATAATAATAAGGCCCTACTTATTCTTAGATGAACATCTAAGATACTATTTTGTTTAATTCCAGACTCCTCTACTGGGACTCAAGAATATTATGAATATTCCTTAAGCATCCTCTCTCTCATATCATTTCTTGCCATATTTCTAATCATGTTGGCTCTCCTTGGACACAAACTTTTGTCAGGTACTGATTTATGCAGTGGAAAAGTCAACAATTTGGTTGATACAATAGAACATTAGTTTTAATTCGTAGATTTTAATTAATCAACACTGGGTTAGAAGTTTATTAGAAGTACTAACACGCAATCAGCCAATGGCCTGTTATCTTAGCTTTGTATTTTCACAATAACATTCAAGGAAAATTTGCATAGGGAAAATGTACAATTGTTTTTTTTTAAAAAAATGATAGCTTTTACAATTTCATCATGTAAATTTTCCTTTGAATATTATACTGAATACTCAGGGCATTTTTTACCCATTTGCATTTGATTACAATCGGAATTGTAAAGCACCCTTTGTTCTTATTGTTTTGCATTTCTGTGTGAAATCTACTTTTATATGAAATTTAATTGAGATCCAGTTACAGCAATAGTAAAATATTGCCACGAAGAGGAAATAGAAGGCAAGGATTGTGGGTACCCAATTTTCCAGTAATAAATTCATAATTAAATTATTTTAATTTAATTAACTTTTAATGTTGAATTTTGACATTTTTTGCTTCATATAAATTTTATATATAGTTTATGTTTTAATTTGCTTATACACCTCCCAGAGTCCCTTTGTGATAAAAATGAGCCATTTCCATATTTTTATAAATAAACAAACAACCAGAGACAACGTCTAAATTAGGGGTGTTAAACTGGCGGCCTGCTGGCTGGGTGCATCATGCACAGGCCATGCCCACCCCAGCTCTGTGAAGGGAAAAACTGTCATGACATGTCACGTAATGACAACATGATGCATTATTTCCTTTTTCCGAGAGGTACTGCATTCCCAAGCCAAATGTTTTCTATGAACACTTTTGGGTATTATATGAAACCCAGAGACAAGAATTGCTAAGGCATTTTTAGATACACAGTTCAGATCATAGTTGGCGCTGCGTTTTAAAAAATGTGACAACTACCCACAAAAATAAATGAAGTTAAAAATAAAATAAAATAAAAGCAAATTTTCTGGGGTGTGCCAAGTATCCAGTATGTCCATAAGAAATTTTATATGTATTTTTTGACTTTTGGATTACAAGTTGAGTCCACCCCATGACTGCAATTACCTCTAAATCACTTTCAAGAGAAGAATCAACCTTTTCTTGCTTCAGCAATAAAAGTTAATATTTGTATGAAATCTCCAGTTTTGTTTACATAATAGATTGAGATTTTATACTAGACACTTACAGCAGGTCAATATTCTATAAATTCAGTCTTCACTAGTTTGGTACTTTCCAAGCAGTCTGAACTTCCCATAATCATTTCCTTACTGAAGTTGCCACATTTATTAGAAAATATAATGTTGGCTCTAGAATTCCAATGATAAAGAGTGATAGTATTTGACTTTCCTTTCACATTTGAATGCATTAGTAGATATGTTAATATGTGCTGCTATAATTCCATTGATCCATATGTCTCCTAAAAAGCTAAATTTCTGTGTGTGGCTTTCCTGTACATCAGAGGTGGTATTCAGAAGGTTCTGACCAGTTCTGGAGAACCTGTAGCGGAAATTTTGAGTAGTTTGGAGAACCGGTAAATACCACCTCTGACTGGCTCCGCCCCCATTTATTCTCTGCCTCCCGAGTTCCAGCTGATTGGGAGGAAATGGGGATTTTGCAGTATCCTTCCCCTGCCATGCCCACCAAGCCACACCCACAGAACCAGTAGTAATTTTTTTTGAATCCCACCACTGCTGTACATGCTTTCCATTTCTGAGTAAGAGGTGTACAAACAAAATCAACATGTGAGCCATTTTGTGTCCTCTTCAGGACACAATACATTTTGTGATACAACTCTCAAATTGTCTAAGTAAGACTTGTTCACTCAAATATCCAACTCTAAAAAGCCTTCCACTTATAGTTTCCTGGTGGATTTCTATATCTGATGGTTATTTGGGAAATTAAAAAGTCATAATATGAACTTATTGGCTGATTCACACATACATCATATTCTCATGCTTCCCATAAGTTACTTAGTGATTAATTGATCATGTAACCTGTACTGAATTGCAATGTTCAGACTTTAAAAATAAAACCAATATTGTTTATGAAACTACTGTATAAGCAGTAGTAAATAATCTGGTTTATATAATTTGATCTTAATACTGATATTACAGTAATTGGTCAAAATGGAATGATGACATCCCTTTAATTGTGTTATATAAAGGATGCTTTTGGACAATACTATAGGCCAAAGTTATAGGGACGCGGTGGCTCAGTGGCTAAGACAGAAAGGTTAGCAGTTCAGCAGTTTGAATCCCTAGAGCTGCGTAAAGGAGTGAGGTCCTGTTACTTGTACCAGCTTCTGCCAACCTAGCAGTTTAAAAGCATGTAAAAATGCAAGTAGAAAAATAGGGACCACCTTTGGTGGGAAGGTAACAGCGTTCCGTGTGCCTTCAGCATTTTAGTCATGCCGGCCACATGACCACGGAGATGTTTTTGATCAGCCCTGAATCTTTGGCTTTGAAATGAAAATGAGCACCGCCCCCTAGAGTCGGGAACGACTAGCACATATGTCCGAGTGGAACCTTTATCTTTACCTTTATAGGCCAAATAAAATGTATTTGGGAATTCTAGTAGGGTGTCTCAATGAGTGCAAGGAACTCAATGAGACATAGAGACCTTTTTTGGTTCTGATCAATCTCTCAGTCAGCCCAGCTGATTTTTTAATACTGAATTTCTTAATTAAAAATTGTGGAATTGTGGAACTCCAATGCTGCAATGCCTTTCACTGCCTTTGGAATCTTATGGAATTTCCCAGGTGTCCTTTAAATAGATAACATAAGGTTTCTTTGAAAATAAAAAAGATGACCACCTGCAAATGAGGTGTGTCCATCTTCTCAGAAAAAGGACAATGGCTGGCCGTAGTAGCCAAGAGCTTTCTGTGGAATGGCCAGTTAGAATGGAGTAGCAGGTAACCTCCATGCTTTGGGAATGATATGCTTTCCCACAGTCATTTTAGAATTTAAACGCTCATAGCATGTTCTCATTTAATATGTTCAACATGTTTCAGATAGACCATCAGTTTCCCAATGGAGATCCTAGTTCTAACGTAATCCAGTGCCATCACCATACATGCTCAGAGAAGCTTTCCACAGTTGAATGGTTGATGGCCAGGTGAATCAAGGACAACATGAACTCACTAGGGCAGTGATGGCAGAACTTTTCAGCAGAGAGTGCCAAAAAGGGAGCGTACATGCACACTCATCAAGGATGCGCTCTGGAAGAGAACCTGCCAAGTGGGCATGCACACAGTGGGAAATGAACTTCTGGCTTCCAGCGTGTGCATGTGCACTGGCCACAGTGGTGGGTTACAGGTGGAATGTCCTGGTACAGGTGTACTGGTGCCTGTCGGGAACACCAGATACCATTCCGGTACGGTGCTCTGGAGAGCCCACCCGCTTGCCTGACCTCCTTACTTATATTTGAGCTCTTCGGCGCTTCCGCACACAAAGCATATGACACCTGCATGACGCTCCGCTGAGCAGCTGGAGTGTCACAGAGGCATCACAGGGGTAAGGACGCATGCGCACATGCATGCATAAGAGCCAAGGTGGCACAGTGGTTAAATGCACCACTGCAGGCTACTTCAGCTGACTGCAGTTCTGCAGTTCGGCTGTTCAAATCTCACTGGCTCAGGGTTGACTCAGCCTTCCATCCTTCCGAGGTGGGTAAAATGAGGACCCGGATTGTTGTTGGGGGCAATATGCTGACTCTGTAAACCGCTTAGAGAGGGCTGAAAGCCCTATGAAGCGGTATATAAGTCTAACTACTATTGCTATTGCTATGTGGGGGATGCCGAGCCCCCTTGCACTGTACCATTTGCACCAGGATCCAGAACCCACCACTGACTGGTGTCATAGGTTCACCATCATGGCACTAGGATGTTGAGATTAAGGGAAAAACTCATCTACTTGCCACTATATAGCCAAAAAACCCATTGGAATAGAGCCACGTACACTGCCAAGAATTCATAGAGGAAAGACTATCCAAGTAACATAAAGAGCCACATCAGTTAAGAATGGTATTAACTAATAACATCTTTTCTCAGTTAATTCTAGGAAGACTCATGAAGAGAAAAGTGTATTACACATGATAACACACAGGTAAGCATGTGTTTTTGTATGATGTTTGACATTCTAAAGAATCTTCACTCTAAAATGCAAGTAATTATTTTACAGTCAGTCTGCCCTGAATTTTAAAATTGGGGATGAATCTTAGGTTTTTAAAAATATAAATGAAAATAAAAGGTACTGAATTGTAGCTAATATATGAATATAACTAAAAAATGACATTCCACAGCTAAGATGCATATTTTTACAAATACATATATAAAGGTCTAATATTGATAGAAGAAATGTTCTTCTGTTAGAATTACACTAAAATTACAATTATCCCTATGTGAAATAATTTAAAACTTCTATTTACTTTTAGGTAACACAGTTCTGGAGAAAGATATGAAGTATATACCTCACGCTTCTACCTTGGTAAAATATCATGTAAAGAAACTGTGTATTTGGGTTGAGGTCATTTAAGTTGATTTAGGACATAAATAATTGATAATTTAAATAAATTCAAAGTTTGTCATTTATTATTTAAATTCAGACGGCCTAGGCTAATTTTAGTGATGTTTGGGAATGAGATGTACATCCTCCCACTCTCTGAATTGATTGTTAAATCATCATTTATTACTCTACATCAGTGGTTCCCAACCATTTTTTGGCCATGCCCCACCTAAGCATCTTTAAAATCCTGATCCCCCCCCCACATATAATTCTTACTTTACTCAAAAAGTGAACTCTACTTACATGGAGGGAGCCTAAAAGGCCATTAACTTGGTTTAAACAAGGTTCAATTGCCCCCATTAAAAATCAAATTGCCTCCCTGTGGGGCATGGCCCCCACTTTCGGAACCACTATTCTGGATAATTGCTTGAACCTTTTACCTAGAAATGGCAACTAGAACTCACAGTCTCCTGGTTTCTACCCTGATGCCTTAAACCATTGGACCAAACTAGCTATCTAGATTCAAAGATTTAGATCATGACCCTTAATCTTTACATGACTTTCATGCATAATTGGTAGCCTATAATAATTTCAGTAAACTTTTGTTTTTCCAAAAATCTAACTAGTCACTCAGAGCCAAAAATGACTAGATGACATATAATTAAGTTTTGTATTTAAACTTATCTGCAAAAGCTAAAATTTGCTTCTGTTAGCAGATCTCAGCAGAGAAAAATAATAACTCAGTCCAGAATACTTAATAGTTTATACAATCTGATCATTTATTTCAGAGTATTTCCATATCAGAGAGTCATCATGTTTTATCATGTCATCCAACCATCCCTGTAGTGCTGTTTCACTAATAGAGATGGGTTTTATATGACCACAGTGATGGCTGGTGCTATAAGGTGCTATAAATTACTGTGTCTTGAAACATTTTCATCGGTATTTAATTGGTTTGAAATGGCAAGCAGCTGGAGAGCTCTTAAAGCAGCATAAAATATATTATGGAGAGGTCCAATTTGGCCAGGTAAAAGGAATTAAAATCATCCTAGTTATATATATTTAGCATTAACTACAATTATGTACATTATTATTCGTCACTCTCAGTTTTTCATTAAGAGAATTGGTCTTTCCATGGTTTCATCTGAATGCATTCACTATCTTGTTTGCCAATTTAGAAACATTTTATATACTGTACCTAGAAATTAGTGGTGGGTTGCAGGCAGTACGCCCCGGAAAAAGGCGTACAGTGCCTGCTGGGAGCACCGGGTACTGTTCTGGTACAGTGCTCCGGAGGGCCCACCCGCCCACCTGAGCTCCTTACCTGTATTTGAGCTCTTCAGCACTTCCGCACATGCACATGGAGCATACAGCGCCTGTGTGCTGCTCTGCTCTGCTGAGCAGCTGGAGCATTGCGGAGGCATTGCGGAGGTAAGGACGCATGTGCGCGTGCATGTGAGAGACGCCAGGCCCTGTTGCACCATACTGGTTGCAACAGGATCCGGAACCCACCACTGCTAGAAATCCAGTAATTACAGGGAGAATGCATTAAGATCTTTCCTATTTCTTTTTGGGTGCTTTTGTTTTCATATACCGTATTTTTCGGAGTGTAACACACACTTTTTTCCCTCAAAAAAGAGGATGAAAATCTGGGTGCGTTTTATACATGGAATACAGCATTTTTGGCCTACCGAAACCCCACCCCCTTTGCAAAAATGGGCATGCAGAGGGTTGGGAGGCCTGCAGAGTACAAAAACTTTTTAATTTTTTTTTAAAAAAACCAGTCTTATAGTCTGAAAAATACGGTATATTGAATGGGAGATAATGTAGATCTGACATATTTTGATATAGGGTGTTCCCATTTGGCAAATTCATAGAAAATGAATGCCCTTTTTATCAATACTCTCAGGATCAGTAGCTTCTACTCCTTCTGCGATAGAATATATTCAAACTGTTTTCTACTTACATATTTTTGCCTACATATTCCAATGAAAAACGATACGTTTCCTGCTTTGCAAGCTAAGAATTATTACCTATTGCTAATGATATAAATTACAACTATTCCAGCCTGCCAATATTTGCAGAACAAGCTCTTTATAGGAATATATGAGCCAGTAAAACAGATTGGCAGCCTTAGTGACTGATAGAAGCGGGAATGCATAATAGCACTTTTCAAATTGCAGATATTTCAAGAGTCTTGTGTCTCATTTTCTTTTTTCCTCAGGATGAAATAGCACCATTTGTTTTATGTATGAAGAAAAGCAGATTGTTGTCACTTCCTCCATCTTAACAAGTAATTGAAAGATTTCTCTACTGTAAACAGTTACGTGTATAAATAATCCTCATGTGTGCCAGACGTCTTCCTTGACTTCAGTAACATAGGAATAAATTTTTGGGAGGCAAATTCCTTACCCTGTGCCCTATTGTCTCCCTTCCTGAAATAATTTGATAACAAACATCTTTTTGAAGACAATTTGACTTTCTCCTGAATGGCGCCCTTTATATTTGTGGAACAAGCCATGCTCCTACCAACACAAGAGCAGGAATTGGAACCTGGACATTTCATACATAATTAACAGTTTTGTTCTCATCCTGTTGATGACCAATTCCATGAAAATAAACCATGACAATAACACTATCTGTGTAGTTCATGGCATTTTAAAGCACTATGGTATTATATAGGATGATTCTATGATAAAATATGCCCTGTAATGTTTTAAAAAAATCACTGATCTCTATGGTTCTTTCATGTTTTATGTATCTTTCCCTTTGAAGATCCTTCCATTCAGAATATTACTTTTTATCAAGAAAAATAAATATGTCATGAAAATATGTAAGAAAAAATTTATATATATATAAATGGATGCAGTGACTCAGTGGCTAAGATGCCGAGCTTGTTGATCAGAAAGGCTGGCAGTTCAGCAGTTTGAATCCTTAGTGCCGCGTAACAGAGTGAGCTCCCGTTACTTGTCCCAGCTTCTGTCAACCTAGCAGTTCAAAAGCATGTAAAAATGCAAGTAGTAAAATAGGGACCACTTTGGTGGGAAGGTAACAGCATTCCATGCGCCTTTGGCATTTAGTCATGCTGGCCGCATGACCACAGAGATGCTGGCTCTTCAGCTTTGAAACAGAGATGAGCACTGCCCCCTAGAGTTGGGAACGACTAGCACATATGTGCGAGGGGACGTGGCACGACAAAAACACGCTCGACTAAGCCACGCCCGATTAAACCGCGTCACTGACGTCATCAACAGGGCGACAACAGCGAGCGCGGAGAAAGAAGGGCGCTTTAAATAGCGCTTTGAAAGCAAGCCGATTCAACTTAAGGTAAAGGTTAGGGTTAGGATTAGGTTTAGGGTTAGGTTTAGGGTTAGGTTAAGGGTTAGGGTTAGGTTTAGGGTTAGGTTAAGGGTTAGGGTTAGGTTTAGGGTTAGGTTAAGGGTTAGGTTTAGGGTTAGGTTTAGGGTTAGGGTTAGGTTCAGGATTAGGTTTAGGATTAGGTTTACGGGGGTTAGGTTTAGGTTTAGGGGTTAATTTTAGGTTTAGCGTTTACAGCGTGCTTCTGTCTCCGCCCTGTTGTCGCCCTGTTGATGACGTCAGCTACGCGGTTTAGTCGAGCGTGGTTTAGTCGAACGCAGTTTTGTGGTGGAACCACGAGGGGAACCTTTACCCTATCTATATATAAAATATTCTTGTTTATAATATTTTCCAGTTGTTGTTTTTTTTAAAAAAAACAAATACTTAAAAAGTACTGCTATGGATAGAAACATAGCACTTATACCTGAACTGGATTTATGTAACCAGCAGTGTCACAATGTTTTCAGTATATAAAGTTCTGAGTATACTTTAGAAAGAACTGAGTTCTATTGAATTCTGTGGGATATGTGTCTGATTTTAGTTGTTATGTACAGGTTCTGAAAGAGTCTGCTACTGATTAGTGGGCTGTTCCTATGAACTGTCCATCATCTGCTTCCTAGGATCTAAGCTAGCTTTGTCAGACCATTTCAATGTTCAGTGGCATTAGGGTAGCATCTTTTCAGCCTGACAAATATTCTTGAAAAGCATTAACGTCTGTGACAACAGCTCATTTAATCAGATTACATGAAGTTTATGCCTCTTAACGTTTTGTTAGTAGGAAAAGGTGCTACCAAACTCCCAATTCTTGGCTACCATAGACCAGTGTTTCTCATGGATTTTAACTCCCCAAATTCCCTAGTCAGAATGCTGGAGAATTCTGGGAGTTGAAGTTCATGTACATCTTAAAGTTGCTGATGTTGTGAAACACTGCCATAGATTAACATGGGTCTTCTCTTACAAGATCTACAGCAATGCTCCAATTACTGTGTGTCCTCTTTTTCCTCCAGCAATCCTCTTAAAAGCTTTTCTCCATAGTCTCCATCAAAATCTGAACTAGGGGAGGGCAGTGGCTTGTTGAGTACCTTAATGAAGTGGATTTTGATTATATGGTACCATCTCCAGCTGAGCTACCCTGGCCTAAACTAAGCTTATGAATGGGCTATGTGACCTAGTCCGTCACCCGTCAAAACCGCGGTCGACTAAAGCGCACCCGACGAAAGCGCGTACGTGACGTCATCAGCAGCGCGACAAATAAAATTAAAAGTAAATTAAATTAAAATTAAAATAAAATTAAAGCAAGCTGATTCACATAAAGGTAAGGGTTAGGTTTAGGGTTAGGGTTAGGGTTAGGTTAAGGGTTAGGTTTAGGTTTAGGGTTACGTTAAGCGTTAGGGTTAGGTTTAGGGTTAGGTTAAGGGTTAGCGTTAGGTTTAGCATTAGGTTAAGGGTTAGGTTTAGGGTTAGGTTTAGGGTTAGGTTAAGGGTTAGGCTTAAGGTTAGGTTTAGGGTTAGGTTTGGGGGGGTTAGGGTAAGATTTTCGCTTTAATTTTAAATTTACTGCTCACAGCGCGATGTTTTCGTCGCGCTGTGATGACGTCACGTACGCGCTTTCGTCGAGCGCGCTTTAGTCTACCGCGGTTTTGTGGTGGAACCACCTAGTCATATGTGACTTTTCTTTACAGCAAAATTAAACCTTGGACTATGATTTGACGTTTAGGATTTTAAATCATTGCAGTAATACACAAACATTTGTTTATCTTTCTGAGAAAACCATGTTTAAATAACTTTGTAAAGTATTTAATATTTAACAGAAATCCAAAGGACGTGTGGAAACATTATTCTATGTTCCCAAATGGGTAGCTGTATTAGTGTTTTGCAGAAAAAGAGACAGCAAGAACATATGTTCTTTCATGTCAATGTTTTATATATTACTGTCAATATTTATACTTGCAAAGGAAAATAATAAAAAAGTCTGAACTTTACAAATGTCAAAAGTTTGTCATTTATTTCTCCTACTGTCAACTAAATTCTTGCCATACAGTCTTCGTGTCTCGTGAAAAGGGAGTAAAGTTAACAGGCATGAAAACTATGCTGTCTAGACTCTCAACCATGTGGGATTACTTGATTTACACAGGCAATGGTTTCTACAGTCCCCCATCTTTCCAAATGGGAGAAATAGTGAAGACTATAAAAAGCCGGGCAGTAGAGATGCTTTTTCCATCTGTTGATCATATTGTCTTTGGTTTTCAGAAGGCACATTTCATAAAAATGTGAAAATACAACCCATATTGAAACTGGGAAAAGTCCCTTCTGAGATATTTGCTACCCCCACATTCTTTCTGTGAAGTCAGCTGCTGCTTGTTTGACCATTGTCTAGTTTGCTGGGGTATAATAATGGTTTCATAACAGACTTGGTTGCTCCTTCGCCATTTTCAGAAAAAAAAAATTAGGGACACATGAACCATATATTGAACATTTCTTCAATACACGCAGCGTTTCCGGTTTCATTCTAATTAGGTTGCTAAATTGCATGGCTTTTATTCCTAATTGTATGAATAAGCCTAAGATTTTGGTCTGGGGAAAAAAGAGAAAGCCCCTGAAACTGAAGTGGGGAATTACATAATTATTAATTATCAGAAAGCTTAATAATGTGAGGCTTTATTTTGTCTTGTTACTTCAAACATGGAATGGAATCTGAATCAGAATGGAACCAGGGGTGGGCTGCTGGGGTTTTCAGGGGTTCGGGAGAACCTCTAGCTAAGGTTCTGTGCAGTTCGGAGACTTCCTAAATCCCACTCTTGGCTGGCCACGCTCACCACCACACCCCTCCCCTGTCAGGAGTCCCCATGCAGCCTGTTCCGTATTAGAAGAATGGCTAACAGACTGAGGCGAGACGGCTTTAAAGGTTAACAGATTTATTTCAGCTCTAACAGAACATAGTTAACAAGGTGGCTGCTCAGCGAACAACAGCAGCTCTTTTATTCTGAGCTGTCAGATGGACAGCCAATCACAACTTGTCTCTGTTTCTTCAGCTTCCCCTAGGACAGGGGTCGGCAAACTTAAACATTCAAAGAGCCATTTGGACCCATTTCCCACAGAAAAGAAAACACCGGAAGCCACAAAGGTCCTAACCGGAAGCCCCCTGTTCAATTCTGGAGCTGACCGGAAGTTCAGTTCCCCCACCATAGAATCTCCTCCTAGTGTGGCATACTTTTTCCTCTACCTGTCATAACCAAAAGCCCTATCAATTGTGGAGACAACTGGAAAACCCTCCCTCCCCTTGCCATAGAGTCTTCTCCTGGCGCATTGTGCTTCTCCCCCCCCACCAGAAGCTCCTCTCAAAATTGTGGCACTGACCGGTGATGGAGCCATAGCAGAGGAAGGAAAGAGGCACATACGGCTCCAGAGCCGCAGATTGCTGACCCCCTGCTCTAGGGGAGAAGACCAGAAGGAAGACAGGACACAACATGGCCCATTTTGGATGGAGGTAAGTGAAAGGCATGTGCGGAGGCTTAGGGAAGGCGAAAAATGGAACTACTGGAAGTTTGGGAAGGCCAGAAATGTTTCTGGCCTCCAGAGGGCTCCAGAGCCTGGGAAGGCCATTTTCACCCTCCCGGAGGTTTGAAGAAAGTTTCCGGAGCCTGGGGAGGGCAAAAACGCCACCCCCCCATCATGGTGCAGGAGGCCAACTAGGCCATGCCCATCATGGCATGCCCACCCAGCAACTGGGCAGAGAACCCCTTGCTAAAACTTTTGAAGCCCACTCCTGGAATGGATGGATGTATTTCAACTTCTCTGGCCTCCTTTTGTCTTAGTACTGATCATCATGAAAGAAACAGGTTTCTTTTTCTCTGGAGGAGGCGACTACTGTGTCCATGTGCCCCTGAAATCTTGTGACATGGAAAACTAATTTCATAATCACTTAAACACATGACCTCTCTCTCTCTCTCAATTCACATGAAATGCTCTTTCACAATTTGGACCTCTGCAAAAGTCTGCTCCTAAGAAATGTGATTTCATGTCTGTCCTATGACATGTTTCATACAGCTAGGAAGCAGATGTGCAATTTTCAAACACGGGTTTTGGAAACAAATCCACAGTTGAATGTGCAACAATAACGACTTCCTTCAGATTTCTTCCCAGAGCTCAACTGTTAGATCTTACTAGAAGAATCCAAGACAACCAACAATGGATCACATCAAACAGAATCAATGCAATTTAACTGAAACACTTTTCTGTTACAATCCACCAAAGACCAAAATAATACGTGCAGCTAAAGTTGGTATAAAGGCTCAGTCACACTTCAGTTGTAGAAATGAAACCCTTTATTTAGTTGCACAACATAGTCATGCTGAAATCTTTGTTTTAAAGATCTGGTAAGACTTGTAGAATTGAGGGACAGAGGAAAAAATAACAGCGGTTTTGGGAAGTGTCATTGTCAGACATATTTATACTAGAGTCTGAGGCTGATTCCTTATGCTATTACTGTCTGCTGTTCATTTGCTCAGGTGTTATCTCCTTTTGAGTTGATCTCTCCAACTAAGGAATGAAAGGGCCCAGAAGAAAAAGAAACATCTTCACATTTTATTACATTCTTTCTGGGGATAAACAGGGGTGTTCATCAAATTCAAGGCCTGTGGGCTGAATCAGATGCAGGGTGCTTAAATCCGACCCGCTGGGCCAGCCTGGAAATATGAAAGGACCGGCCCGCAGGGAACTAAAACGGGCTATGTGCGGGTCCCCCTGTGCCTTGTTTTCACCCTCTATGGCCTACTGCAGCACTCTGCAAGCCGAAAATGGCTGAAAAATGGCCTACAAACAGCCCCCCCCCCCAATGCACAAGGTAGCAAAGGTGCTAATCAAGATTGCCGAGCTGAGCTAACATCCTGCTAGCACTTTTCAGGGAAGTGCAGCCTAGATGTCAAAGAAAAGCAATTTAGGAAGAAATAGATTGTCCAGGCAACCTCTTGCCTCTGCAAGGGGGGAAATCTGGGGAAGGGGAAAAGGAAGAAGAAAAGGACCGGCCCACAGTGTCTCTGGGGGCTAAAGTGTGCTGTGTGCAGTCCCCTGTGCCTTGTTTTCACCCTCTACACTGCAAGAGGCCATGGAGTGTAAAAACGAGGTGCATGGAGAGTCCTGGCACTCCATTTTGGCTGGCAGAGTGCTGCAGGATGCAGGACGTTACAGGACAGAGACCAAAGAAGGAGAACACTAAGAGAGAGATCAGGAGTTCAATAAAGCTTAAAAAAATGTTTCCTACGAAGTTTACTTGGACTTCAGTAAGGCATTTGATAAGGTAGACCATAACCTATTTCTAGATAAAGTAGAAGAATGTGGGTTAGACAGCATCACCACCAGATGGATTCGTAACTGGCTGACCAACTGCACTCAACGTGTAGTCCTCAATGGGACTGCATCTACATGGAAAGAAGTATGCAGTGGAGTACCCCAAGGCTCTGTTTTGGACCCAGTACTCTTCAACATCTTCATCAATAATTTGGATGAGGGAATAAATGGGGAACTCATCAAATTTGCAGATGACACCAAGCTGGCAGGAATAGCCAACACTCCAGAAGATAGGCTAAAGATACAGAAGGCTCTTGACAAACTTGAACATTGGTTACTATCTAATAAAATGAAATTCAATAGGGAAAGAAGTAAGCTTCTACATTTAGGCAAGAAAAACGAAATGCACAGGTACAGTATAGGTGGTACTTTGCTCAATAGTAGTAACTGTGAAAGGGATCTTGGAGTCCTAGTGGACAACCATTTAAATATGAGCCAGCAGTGTGCAGCAGCTGCTAAAAAAAGCCAACACAGTTCTAGGCTACAAAAACAGAGGGATAGAATCAAGACCACATGAAGTGTTAATACCACTTTATAATGCCTTGATAAGGCCACACTTGGAATACTGCATTCAGTTTTGGTCGCCACGATGTAGAAAAGATGTGGAGACTCTAGAAAGAGTGCAGAGAAGAGCAACAAAGATGATTAGGGGACTGGAGGCTAAAACATATGAAGAATGGTTGCAGGAACTGGGTATGTCTAGTTTAATAGAAATAAGGATTAGGGAAGACATGATAGCAGTGTTCCAGTATCTCAGGGGTTGCCACAGAGAAGAGACAGTCAAACTATTTTCCAAGGCACCTGAAAGTAGAACAAGAAGCAATGGGTGGAAACTAATCAAGGAGAGAAGCAACTTAGAACTGAGGAGAAATTTCCTGACAGTTAGAACAATTAATCAGTGGAACAGTTTGCCTCCAGAAATTGTGAATTCCCCAACACTGGAAGTCTTTAAGAAGATGTTGGATAGCCATTTGTCTGAAATGGTGTAAGGTTTCCTGCCTAGGCAGGGGGTTGGACTAGAAGACCTCCAAGGTCCCTTCCAACTCTGCTATTGTATTGTATTGATTCAAGATTGCTTTGAAAAATTATTTCTTTTGTAATCAAAGCCATCTCAAATGTTCCCACTATATCCTTTGTGGGAATTAACGTGGACATTTGTTTATTTTCTTGTTTTCCGAATTATTCACAAACTAAAATGCACAATAATATACAATAATAAATAAATAGCATTTATGAGGAAAGTTGCTTCTAAACACTTCTGATGTCAAGAGGGCATGGCCACAATCAGCCAGACGAGCCTTAATGGTAGGGGAGAGTCATGTTCTGGAACTCAACTCACAAGGAAGCTAACAGTATCGGAATTGGAGGAGACCTTGGAGGTCATCTAGTCCAACCACCTGTTCTTCCAGGAGACCTATATTATTTCTGATAAATGACTATCCAGTCTCTTCTTAAAAGCCTACAGTGATGGGGCACTCAAAACTTCTAGAGGCAAGTCATTCCACTGGTTACTTGTTCCCACTGCTAGGAATTTCTTCCTTGGTTTTAGGTTGCTCCTCTTCTTGATTAGTTTCCATCCAAGGTTTCTTGTCCTGCCTCCTGCTTGGGTAAATAAGTTGGCCACCTCTTCCTTGTGGCAACCCTTCAAGTATTGGAAGACTGCCATCATGTCATCCCTGGTCCTTCTTTTCATTAGACTGGGTATACCAAGTTCCTGCAATTGTTCTTCATATGTTTTATTTTTAATCTTCTAGGGCCCTAATCATTTTTGTAGCTCTTCTCTGAACTCTTTCCAAATCTCAACATCTTTTTTTTTATTGGGGAGACCAAAACTGGATGCAGTATTTTAAGTGTGGTCTTAGCAAGGCTTTGTAGAGTGGTGCTAGTACTTCACATGATCTTGATTCTATCCCTCTGCTAATGCAACCTAGGACTGCATTGGCTTTTTTGGTAGCTGCAGCACACTGTTGGCTCATGTTTAGATAGTTGTCTGCTAGGACTCCTAGGTTTTCTACTAGGTTGCTTAGATCTTTAGGTTATCTATTACAATGTTTAGATGTTTGCCTACTAGGACTAGCAAGGAAAAGGGCATAGTCCTATTCCCCACTCCCTCACCCTTAGAAATCATTATTCGGTTCTGGGACAGTTAGCAAGGAGGAAATTACTTTTTGTATATTTAAGTTCATTGGAGAGGAAGAAATTGCAAGAGAATAAGTACGCACGCCGTGGGGAATATACATTGAAAGGAATGCCTTGACAGTATTCTTCCCTACTTAGAATACAAAAAGACAACTTGGCAGCACAAGGTAGCAAAGGTGCTAATCAAGGTTGCCGAGCTGAGCTAACTTCCTGCTAGCACTTTTCAGGGAAGTGCAGCCTAGATGCCAAAGAAAAGCAATTTAGGAAGAAATAGCTTTCCCAGGCAACCTCTTCCCTCTTCAAGAGAAGAAATCCGGGAAAGGGGAAGAAGAAGAAGAAAATACAAAAAATACAAATTAGACAATCAAGCACAGGACAGTGTGTTACTTCACATATTGTAAAAAAAAGAGGAGACACATCACCAGAAACCAGCAAGACAAGCAATTTGCATGGCTTTCAGTATAGTAGAAACACAATGCAGCTCCCCATATGAGGTAACCAGGTGACAAGTGAACTTGATTCTGCTAAGGTTTAATGAGGCCAGGGGTCAGCAACCTTAAACACTCAAAGAGGCACAAAGGTCCTAACTGTAAGCCCCCTGCTCGATTCTGGAGCCGACTGGAAATCCGGTTTCCCCACCATAGAGTCTCCTAGTGTGGCGTCCTTTTTCCTCTACCTGTCCTAATTGAAAGCCCTATCAATTATGGAGCTGACCAGAAAACCCACCCCTTGCCATAAGTCTCCTCCTGCATGCCCTGTTTCCCCCCCCACAAACTGGAAGCTCCTCTCAAAATTCTGGTGTCAACCGGCGACAGGGAGCTGCAACAGAGGGATGGAAGAGCCACATGCGGCTCCAGAGCCGCAGGTTGCTGACCCCTGAACTAGGCTCAGGCTAGGACTGAATTGTCAATAGTGAAGTAAAACAAGGAATCATCCCTTCCTCAAATCTGGAAGAGTGGGACATCTACTACTTATTGATTTCATGCGGTACATTTGTTTCCCATCTGGGGTCTCTAAGCATAATTTGTTACCTTTTTAATGACTTGCATTCATGTCTGCATATAAGACTTTATATAGTTTTAAACACCCCAAACAATCCCTCAAGCACAAAGCCAAACAGTCATTCCAATTTTAACCAACTTATTTAGATTCAATCTCTTCTAATCTGCTACCCTCTAGAGATCAAAACTATAACTTGCAGAAATGCCAGTTATCCAGATATTCCTTAGCTGGGCTAACTCTCAGCTTTTCAGAATAAGAAAATTTAAAACATCAGCACACACCTGCCTCAATCCTTTCCTATTAAACCATGTGTTTATTCTTTTGTTCTTAGAAAATTAAAACTGGAAAACATTTTCTAAACATATATTGGTTTGTTTTTTAAAAAAATCAATGCTTCTTTTAGTTTTTTTGCTTCATGCACAGTTCCTGCTTAAATTATTTTCACCAGGTGTGTCTTGGTGTATGGCATTATATAAAAATTAAGAATAGAATATCTCATCATTTATCACATGGCATTTATTCTGTGTTATTTGCTTATGGGAGACACGTAACACTTAGATTAGTGTATCACTGAATAATTATTTCCTTAATTTATGCAAATCTCTGTTAGGTTTGGAATGGGTCCACTGTGCCACCTTTCTATTAATTGCATGATCTAGTTTGCTTCTGAGAGCCAAAGGTCAGGGGAACGTAGCATTTCTTTTATTCAAATTTAAACATTTAACTACAAAGTAGATTATATAGATTCTAGTAAATAACTACCTGCAACAGCCTAAACTAACTAGTTCAGAAGTAACACCAGGAACCAAATACCTTAACAAGAGCTAACACAAGACATTCTCCCTCTCTTTCTTTGATATTTAATCTGAGCATGTTTTGACCCATCCATATTATTATAGGCTATAAACACCAAATTAAACTTTTGTCAGCCTTGAGAGAGCAGTGTACAACTTGATTGGGTATCATCAACATACAACCATTAGGGATCCTTGGTAATCTCTGAGCTTGCTTGTTTTCAATAAACTCAGAGAGTACCAAGGGCCCCTCATTTCAACCCTGAGCTACAAATATTCTCCTTTGTACAATCTAGGGGTGAAATCCAGCAGGTTCTGACCTGAGAATCGGTAGCGGAAATTCTGAGTGGTTCAGAGAACCGGTAGCAGAAAATTTGTGTAGTTCAGAGAACTGGCAAATGCCATCTCTGGCTGGCCCTAGAGTAGGGTGGGAATGGAGATTTTGCAGTATCCTTCCCCTGCCAAGCCCACCAAGCCACACCCACAGAACCGGTAGTAAAAAAAATTAAATTTCACCACTGGTACAATCATTAGATCGTAAGCTTTACCAGTGGCAGGAAATATTATAGTTATGTCTCATCTGCCCAAACCTGCAAGATGGAAGGAATAAGGCACATTCAAGAGTCAGCAATGGAGAATAATGGATAACGAAGCATCATATTCCTTTTGAAGTAGATGCATAGTAGTCTCAGAAAACTCCTTTTCAGTAGCTATTTTGATTGTTCTGTTATTTGTGGCATACCATTGCCTTTGCCAGGGTTAGAAGTAATACACCATATCCTATTTTCACATGTCATATCTTTGAGGTTTTTGACTAGTTCAATGCTATTCCCCTGCACAATCATCAAAAATACACCCTGTATTATCAGATCTTTCCACTACCATTCTGTAACCAACATGTTAGATCATGTTGGTCTTACCATCTTCTATCTAAAAAAAAAAATCCCAATCTTACTGCTATGTTTCCTGAAATAAACAAAATGGGGAAACTGTTTAAGTCTAGTCATTTACAAAGAACAATGTGCCATTTTGTGTTTTGTTACTTGAAGAAAATGAAATATTCTGAAAGATATTGACTTCTCTTTGATCAAAAAACAAATATATGATCTGAAGATATGAGAAATATTTAATACCCTTTAAGAAGGAATTGTGTAACAGCAAACAAACAATGTATTACCACACTAGCCTTTATTTAAACTGTGTTAAATCGAATGAAATAGTCATAATGGTGAAATGTTAGCATTTATTTTATGTTATTTTGTTATTCAACTGAAGTCAACAAGTATAACAGCCTCTACCTTGAAAATTCATCTGTTCTCCCTTGGTTGAAATTTAATTCTTAGGAAAAACACTATGCATGAACAATTGCCACACTAGCAGTCAAGGAATTTCATCTTCACAGTAGGTTTGTGTCATATATCTAGTTGAATGCTACTGAAACATTGATGAAATATGCCAACAGCTATTGTTCTTGCTATTTTAAATCATTGTTTAACTCAGTGCCCTCCTGGTGTGTTAAGACTGTAATATCCAGAATTTCCAACCAGCACACCCAAATATATTGCTTGGGAATTTTGGCCATTGTAGCTCTAAATACGTCTGGAACACATCAGATTAGACGACCAATCTCTGTGTGATGTTCCTGGGTAATTCCAAGATGACCTAAGTCATATTTCATTCTTCTTCATTGCTGATGAGGAATCTACAATAAGGCAATCAGAGAATCAATTTTCTGCATCAGATCATCGCAAGCCATTGACATTCACACATGGAGAACTGATGTACAAGTATAATTTACACATTTGTATTATGACAAGAGTTCATATATTTATTATTTATCTCCGTAAAAATTCTACCATTGGCACAGTGCAGTTGTATTTACAAAAAAATTGTGCAGGGACTGGTGGAAAATGGTTTCCATTCCATCACCTTGAAAGTGAAACTCTTCAGCTTACACTTCTCACAGATACAGTGAGTTAAAACCATGGTCTGCCAAGCGCCAGGTTAATTAAATGCAGATTCCTTTCTCCTATATGCTTATATAGGAAATCTAGGGAGACCTAGGATTACCCTCGCTATGTAGAGCTCAGAGGCATGATAACTTCAAATTATGTGTTTAAAGCAGGTTGCTAGACTAATTTTGTTATCAGCCTGCCAGATAACTATCGTAGGTATCTGCCTACCAAGTTATTCAAATTATTAGAGAGGATGGAGGTGGGCTTGAATATTGTTAAACTACACATAGCAAAATAAATAAAAACACTTAGGTCATAACTTTTAAAGTTTATGTTAATAAATGGAGGAATTGATTGGAGTACCAAGAAGGAGGAAGTCAGAAATCAAATACGTATCTATAATATTTTTAGCATTTTTGCTCCAGAATCTATTGGAGTCGGGCAGCATTGCAAAATGAAATAAATAAAAATAAATAGAGATCAGTTTGTGTCTCATGCAGACAAAACATCTTTAGCACTCAGTATGATAACTTTACTTATAACAATGTGGGAAGCTAGGAACCCTCTCCTAGAAGAATGAAATATTTTGAGAAATATTTTTTAAAAAGGCAGGATAAAATATTTCCCCTAAAAGAGAAATAAAAATCTTAAGGGAGACAGAAACTCAGAGCCTCAGCTCCCTGTCCCCCACAACCCCAAGCAGACACTGAGTTGGGGCAGCTTTAGAAATGCAGATTTGGTAATCCATTACTCCCTGCAGCAAGGACTAAATAAAGGTAGGATTAACCCACTACCATCTAGCAGCAGAGCTCACCACATTGCACAATCTCCTAAGGACACTGCATCACCCTTCAAACTTCAACCAAACTTAGCTCAGACAACCTAAAGAGCCAGCTACAACAGCCAATAGAATACATGTTCTTGCACAGGAACAGGAAGCTCAAGTTCATAGCTCAAGAGAAGATATAAAAACCCCTCACTCTCAACTCCATGTGTTCAACTACTCAGAATCACATGTTATTGGTGGTTCTGTTTCATCAATAAATGGACCCTCTTTCCAATCTCCAGTGCCTTTCTCCCAGCTTGGACCTGGACCTGGATATTTCTTCCAACAGCAAACATGCAGGAAACCATAACTAGTCTAGAAACTTCAGATCCCTGTTTTTGACTGTGATCTATTTGCTATGAGAACTGTTTTACGAGAAAGGAATAGAGGAAAGTGCCTCATGCTGGTTCAAATGATTGAGTTTCCAAGTTCAGGACAATGTATCCCAGCAGGAGCTTTGGGGAGTTTTGAATTTCTTTTTTTCCTTCTTACCCTATTTGCCCACAGAACCAGTAATAAATTTTTTGAATCCCACCACTACACAGGGCCCAGTGTGTGATATGTGTGTATATGAAACAAAATCCCCACTGAAACAAGGCAAGATATCTCTGAACCAACAACTGCTTGAACCCAGTGTAGAGATTTCTTCCATTCCATCTTGCAAGAAAACCATGTATGCAATCAATATGCAATAAGCTGTCCAATTTAATTTCAAGGGCATTTAATTATTTATTTGTTTATTTACTTATTTACTCACACCTCTAGATATTGGTTCATCATTACAAATCAAATTCCTGGCCAGGGATTTTATGATGATGCTTAGGCTACCTAAGCAAAATAATTAGTCTGCCTTGGAATGTGGAATGCTTTTAATAATTTAGTCTTAGGTCATTTTCAGATGTACGTAGTCAAAATCAGGTTCGAGCACACGTAATCTTGTAAGTGCAACAATGAGCTCCTTAAATTCAATTCTATAGCAATTGGCCAGGCTCTACAACCTTGCTTTATGAGATGGTGAAATGCATGTTACGGTGGCATGTGGACTGTGGCAAGCTCTAAAAGTAGAGGAGCATTTAAGGACATTAGTGAATAGGCATTATTCTGTCTGCTGAGTCTTGTGAAAACTGAGCTGCATATGATAAAGTGTTACTAGATTTTTATTAGTACCTGGAATTTCCACATGCAGGATTACTCCAGAAATTAAAATACTATCTCAAGGCAATGTCAAAGTTGTTCTCATCAGGCCAGGTATGTTAAAATCCCAAATTAGTTTAATTCAAGTTGAAAACTATTATTGTAGAAGATCTGTTTGAAGTCTTCTACATCAACCCAGCTGTTTTCCTGTATAATTGATGGTGATCACAGGTAATATTTTCAAGGACAGATGAGAAGAGCATATTTTGGGGATTTAGGAACTATTACATCATCTCACAGCATTGTCAAATCACTGAGATTTTATGTGTTTTACCTGAAATCTCATAAAATGACATATGCATATATGGCACAATACTTGGTTAATTATACCGGACACTGCCTTGCAACAAGTGAATCTGCCCATTCAGTAAGAACATTTTGAGATGTTCTACATGAGGTTATATGGGCAAAGATGGAACTGCGTCAATTGCTTTGTAATGCCTTTGTATCACTTTTTTACTTGGTAATATACTGCTGAGAGTCTATGGATTGTGGAGATACAAAAAAGTATCCCACTGTAAATGATAGATATCCAATTAATATACAATTGCACAAAATTTGATGACCTTATGAGATTTAGCCCCTTTTTAGTAAGTTTAATAATAATTTCAAGATTTTACTGATCCCATGTTGGATTTTGGGCTAACCATGTTTCTGCAGTATTCTACAGTATAGCATCAAAACATTTACTGAACTGACTCAACACCCGTGCCAGTTTTGCATATCTGAGATGGAAAAGTGTAGAAGGCATCTTAATTTTACTTGCATATTTATCTACAGATAAGTGACAGGGTGGGGTTATACAGCGGAAGGCAAACATAAAGTTCTACCATACTACTATCTATCTCAGTATTTCTTGATAATTTGAAAATGTGTCTATTTCCACTCCCAGAATTCCCCAGCAGCATGCCGGCTGGGGAATTGTAGGAGTTGAAGTCAACACATCTTCAAGATGTCAAGATTAAGAAACACTGATCTACCTCAAGCCATCTTGAAAGGACCTTAAACCTAGTGTGTCTTCCCTGACATGTCTTCATCACCATCTGGATGTCTCACACATACCTAGAATAGTGTTGAACTTGCTGTCAGTCCTTTCCCCCCCCCCGTCCCTGCATGACTTACCCAATACTGGAATCCTGAAACCCAGACAATCATTGTCAGTTACTGAATTTATCTGAGCACTCTGTGAATCATCCATAGTCCTTTTCTCTTCATTTGTAGGAAGGGAAGCAAAGCCAACCCCACCCCCACCCCCCAAATGAAGAAGAAAAACTCAGTCATGCATTTCTGGCAAACTTTGGGAAGTATGAAAAGCAGATTGCGTGCCAGAAAGTTGACTTGGTGCCAAGTGTTTTTGGTTTTATGCCTTTGGTTTTAATAGCTTTAATATGGTTTTTATGTTATTTTAGTTTTAGATTGGGAGCTGCCCAGAGTATGTTATAAGAGGGGTGGCTATATTATTATAAGTTTCAAATTAAAAAAAATACATCAATCAGTCAATCAGTTTTTTCGATAGTTAACACTTCTCTCCGGGAGGGGTCCTTTCCGCACCTCCTAAAGGATGCGGTGGTGAGACTCCTCCTGAAGAAACCTTCTCTGGATCCAGCCATTTTGAGTAACTATCGTCCAGTCTCCAACCTCCCCTTTGTTGGGAAGGTTGTTGAGAAAGTGGTGGCCTTTCAACTCCGACGGTCCTTGGAGGAAACCGATTATCTGGATTCCTTTCAGTCTGGTTTCAGGCCTGGTTACAGCATGGAAACTGCTTTGGTCGCGCTGATCGATGATCTCTGGCGAGCCGGGGATAGGGGTCACTCCTCTAACCTTGTGCTTCTTGACCTCTCAGCGGCCTTTGATACCATCAACCATGGTATCCTTCTGCGACGGTTGCGGGAGGTGGGAGTGGGAGGCACCGTTCTTCGGTAGTTCTCCTCCCACCTCTCGGACAGGTCACAGTTGGTGTTGGTCGGAGGGCAGAGATCAACCCCTAGGCCCCTCAATTACGGGGTGCGGCAGGGTTCGGTCCTGTCCCCCCTCCTATTTAGAGATTTTTAGAGATTTTATTAATATTTGTAGGCCGCCCTTTTCCCTGAGGGGACTCAGGGCGGCTCACATAAAATCAGGGAGGGGGAATACGAAACAATGACAAGGACACATATAATAAAAGTAATAAGCAACATACATTCATCATTCGGGAGGGGCGGCTATCCTTGTCCCCAGCCTGACGGGCTAGCCAGTTCTTAAGGGCTGTGCGGAAGGCCTGGACGGTGGCGAGGGTACGAATCTCCACGGGGAGTTCGTTCCAAAGGGTCGGGGCTACTACTGAGAAGGCCCTCCTCCTTGTGGTTGCCAGCCGGCATTGGCTGGCCGATGGGATACGGAGGAGGCCCAACCTGTGAGATCTAATTGGTCGCAGGGAGGTAATTGGCAGAAGGCGGTCTCTCAAGTATTTAACATCTACATGAAGCTGCTGGGTGAGATCATACGCCGGCACAGGATTAAATATCATCAATATGCGGATGATACACAATTGTATCTGTCCGCCCCGTACCAACTCAGTGAAGCGGTAGAAAGTGATGTGCCAGTGCCTGGAGGCTGTCAGGGTCTGGATGGGAACGAACAAGCTTGCGCTCAATCCTGACAAGACCAAGTGGCTATTGATGCTCCCTCCCAAAGACGGTCCAGCATTCCATCTCTTAGCCTGGGCGGGTGAAATTATATGCCCCTCAGAGAGGGTTTGCAATTTGGGAGTTCTCCTAGATCTGCAGCTGACCTTAGAACATCATCTGTCGGCTGTGACCAGGGGGGCCTTTGCCCAGGTTCGCCTGGTGCATCAATTGCGACCCTATCTGGACCGGGGGGCCTTTCGGATAGTCACTCACACCCTCGTCACCTCAAGACTGGACTACTGTGTTCGAAGACTTCAGCTTGTCCAGAATGCAGTCGCGTGAGCAATTGTGGGTGCACCTCGGTACACCCACGTTGCACCTATCCTCCGCGAGCTGAACTGGCTGCCCATTGGTCTCCGGACACTTCAAGGTGCTAGTCGTTACTTTTAAAGCCCTACATGGTATCGAACCTGGGTACTTGAGAGACCGCCTCCTGCCAGTCACCTCCCAAAAACCTATTAGATCCCACAGACTAGGCCTCCTCCGAATTCCATCTGCCGGCCAATGTCAGCTGGCGACTCCTCAGGGGAGGGCCTTCTCTGTGGCTGCTCCAGCCCTCTGGAATGATCTCCCCGTTGAGATCCGGACCCTTGCTACCCTTCCGGCCTTCCGCAAAGCAACTAAGACCTGGCTGTTCCGGCAGGCCTGGGGCTGTTGAACTATCCAGCCCCATTCGAGGTTACGACTGTTGTTGAATTTAAATTGCTGTTTTTATTTTATTTTTGTATCCCCTCCCCTTTTTTATTGTGAGCCGCCCTGAGTCTCTCGGGAATAGGGCAGCATACAAACTTAATAAAATCAAAAATCAAATCAAATCAATCAATCAGAACATTCCATAGTTAGCAAACCATATGCTCTCCTCCCCCATTTTAATTCATATGAGTGAATGCAAGGGGGAGGGTTTGATAGCTTGAGCAGCTTTTGTATGAATACTGTATTCACCTGCTTCTGAATATTTACTGGTTTACAGAGTTGGAAGGGACCTTGCAGGTCATCTAGTCCAACCCCCCCACCCAAGTAGAAGACATTCCACCATTTCTGATAGATGACAGTCCTAGCTCTTCTTGAAAGCTTCCAATGATGAAGCTCCCACAACTTCTGAAGGCAAACTTTTCCATTGGTTGTTTGTGCTCACTGCCAGAAAATATCTCCTTATTTCTAGGTTGAATCTCTCCTTGATCAGTTTCCACCTATTATTCCTTGTCTGGTCTTTGGGTGCTTGGGAAAATAGCTTGATCCCCTTCCTCCTCTCCGTGGCAGCCCCTCAAATATTGGAAGATTGCTCTCATGTCTCCTCTGGTCCTTCTCTTCATTAGACTAGCCATGCCCAGTTTCTGCAACCGTTCATCATCTGTAAATGTTTTTTTTTCTTTTTTTTTCTTTTCTTCCTGCAAGCACCGGATCCACTGTTTTTTTCTTCTTCTTGGATCAACTGAATGTCGATCCATTTGACTGTGACTGGAATTGACCAATCAATTTATTGCTTGAATCTGACATTGTGGACTCTGAGAGGATGACTGGCTTAAAGTGATCCAGGTGGCTAGAACTCTGTCTCCTGATTTCTATTCTGGTGTCTTAAGCAGGAGAAAGGCGGGGGGGGGGGTGCGGGGGGGGGGGGAAGGATGATTTTAAATTGGTGGCAAGTAAGTGGGTTTGGGGAGGGATGTCTAATGCATTAATATTAGTTTGCTGCTGGCAATGTTTAAGCTCTGGGTGTGTGTTCAACAGCAAAGGCGGGGGTAAGACTGTTGTGTGCTAGGGCTCATAAAAGTTGATGTGTTAGGGCTCATAAAAATTCCATGCAAAAGGCAATTTCCAAGGGATTTCCCGATCTGATAACAGACTGCACAATCATTTGCATGCTTAGGGTAAGAAACCTAAGTATAGATGAGACTCAGGCATCACGCCCCTGTTTTCATCAAGTTGCAATCATTGCTTCAGTTGTTATCTAATCAGGTCACCTTCAGTGATAAGGCCCAAGGAGCTAGGTTCACCAAAACAAAACCAAGAAATTAATCCCCAAGCTGTACTTACTACCCAGTCAAAACAAAGGAAACCATAGAATTTTCTTTAAGCCTTTCAATGTTTAACGATTTATTTTATTTCATTATTTATTTATTCTGCCAGCAAGATAAAAAAAAGAACAATTGCTGAAGGCAGCTAAGGCCGTACACGAATTATGAAAAACCTAAAAGACTTAGAATTAAATACATTAAAAGATTATTAAATATAACTTTCCAAAGGATAAAATAGAACTAAAATAAAAGAAAAAGAAACTTCATAATACCAACACTTCGAATTGGACATATACCCTGTTTCCCTGAAAATAAGACCTCCCCAGGTAATAATGGGCTTTTGAGCCCATGCACTAAAATAAACCCTCCCCTGAAAATAATCTCTCCCTGAAAATATTGGAACACAGCAGGAGCCATGAGGTGACCACGCTCGCTTCCTCCTGCACCTCAAAAATAATAAGACCTCCCTGAAAATAAGGCCAAGCACTTATTTCGGGAGTCAAAAGAAAATAAGGCCCTGTCTTATTTTTGGTACTAATTGACCAATTTCATTGTGTACATGATGTACAATGGCAATAAAGGTTGTACTATACCACAATGGTGAACACATGGATGAGAGGGAGACACACACACACACACACAGTGAAGATCATAAACATTGTTATACAGTTATTTTTTTTTCATCACCATCTTAACTGTCAATGACCAGTGAGGCCTGACCAGTGAACCTGTATAGCATAGACTGATGTTTACTCAGTTGCTCTCTTAGAATAAACTGGAACTTATTCAAAGGCAATTGGGTCTATCTATAATTGTAGAAAGGAGGGGCTGCGGTGGCTCACATGGTAAGACACTGGGCCTGCACACCGCTGAGGTTGGCAGCTTGGCGGTTCAATTCCCATGAGCGAATAAACCACAAAGGGACAAGATGCTACCAGCATTCAGGCATCCCGTGGGTAAAAGATAACACCCCCCTCCCCAAATCCTTTGTGATAGGCTGAATCCCAATAGCAAGGGATTCTAGACTCCAAAAGAAGAGAATATCTGTAGCTCAGGATTGAACTGTGGAGTTCTTGGTGCTCTCAGAGCTTGGTTGTTTGCTTGATGTTATCTAGTTGGGTAATAAAATGTGTGTACCAAGGACTCCACAGATTTTGAACGGTCTGGCTGATAAGTACCATTCTGTGCCTATTGCTTTATCACTGAAAAAGGCCTCTAAATGAATATATTCAGTGGACCTGAGGTTCTAGGAAAGGAAAATTTATTTTCATTAAAAAAAAACAACCTCCCAGAGAATATCTTTGGTGAATTGATAATGTCATTACAGTGAATGGGAGTGACTGTCAGACTGCCTACGGCTTGAATCTCTAGATAGCAATAGCAATAGCAGTTAGACTTATATACCACTTCATAGGGCTTTCAGCCCTCTCTAAGCGGTTTACAGAGTCAGCATATTGCCCCCAACAACAATCCGGGTCCTCATTTTACCCACCTCGGAAGGATGGAAGGCTGAGTCAACCCTGAGCCGGTGAGATTTGAACAGCCGAACTGCAGAACTGCAGTCAGCTGAAGTAGCCTGCAGTGCTGCATTTAACCACTGCGCCACCTCGGCTCACCTCGCTAGATAAAAACAATCCTTGGCTCCATTTGTTGAGAAAGATATAGTTTTATTAGAGATCACGTGTATTGCAGCATTGCAAAGCGGAACTGAAAATCTCATGCCAAAATCCCTAAATTCTACATTCCCTTCCTTACCTGTCTCTCGTTGCCCACCCCAGTGCAACCACTCAGGTTCAGGCAAGATGTTTTCTTAACGGCCAGTTCAAGCGTTGTTTGGTATACATCTCTTCCTCCTCCTTGAGGCAGCGTCTTCAGGAGATACAGCACTTACTTTCGTTTCCCCGAAGCATTTCCTCCTTCTTTCCGTTTAAGCTTCTGCAACATTTGAGGCACTGGATTTGCTCCTAATTCTAAATATCTAGCATTAACAAAATGTCATTTTCTTAATGAGAAAAAGATGCTACATTATTACTTGGGTTTGCTGCAGGATCATGTAAGGTGCAGCTTTATGTGCCATAACCCATGTTCTGCAGGCATCCTTTCTCCTATAGAATATCTAGACATTCTGATTTTTTGATATATGTGTGTGTGTGTGTGTGTGCATGTGTGTGCAATCCAATAATATACTAAGCGCAAGCCTGTATAACTATTCAGAATGTATTCCAACAATGCATGATCAAGTTTGATAGTAGTGATGTCTATTCACATTAGAATAGAATAGAATAGAATAGAATAGAGCTGGAAAGGACCTTGGAGGTCTTTTAGTTCAGCCCCCTGGTCAAGCAGGAGAACCTATACTATTTCAGATAAGTGGTTTTCTAGTTTCTTCTTAAAAATCTCCAGTGATGGAGCACCCACAATTTCTGAAGGCAAGCTATTCCACTGGTTCATTGTCCTTACTGTTAGGAAGTTTCTCCTTAATTCTAGGTTGATTCTCTTTTTGATTAGTTTCCAACCGTTGTTTCTTGCCCTGCCCTCTGGTGCTTTGGATAATGATTTGACCCCCTCTTCTTTGTGGCAGCCCCTTAAGTACTGGAATACTGCTTTCATGTCACCCCCATTCTTCTTTTCTTTAGACTAGCCAAACCCAAATCCTGAAGCTGTTCTTCATATTTTTAGTCTCCAGAGGATTGGTCATCTTAGTTGCTCTTCTCTGAACTTTTTTCCAAAGTCTCAATATCTTTTTTTTTGTAATATAGTGACCATAATTGGTTGCAGTAATCCAGGTGAAGTCTTACTAGGGTTTTATAAAGCAGTACTAATACTTCGCCAGATTTTGATTCTATGCCTCTGTTTATACAACCCAGGATTGTATTAGCTTTTTTGGCTGCTGCTGCACATTGCTAGCTCATATTCAAGTTTTCATCCACTAGGATTAGACATTAGACAATCCCAAGTCCTTCACTCAAACACTTTCTGTTTAAATCAGCTTGCCCTGCTGGGTCTACAATTCCAAGGGTTTTTAATTGACAGAAACTCATTTGGTTGTGCAATTAATCCAGGAGTTGTAGCCTGGACACATTTAGAGGGTTCAGGATAGGAAAGACTTATTTGTATTCTACAGTATGTGATTTTGTGTAGAAGTGACTTCTCCTGATGCATTTAGATTCAGCTCTCCTCTATTACACACTACTTTAAGTACAAATGACACTACTGTACATGGACTCTTGGATTTATGACCACAATTGGCACCAGAATTTTGGTCATTAAGTGACACAGTCATTAAGTAAGCATAATGTGACTGGAAGTGATTTTGTGACTATTTTACAGTAGTCATTAAGTGGTCACAAGTGGAGGATTATCTGTATGCTTAGCTCTTTTAGGAGCATTCAATTTTCCATTCCCATGTCCTGTTTGCCTTCCTCCTCTTGCCATACTACAATTTCCTGGAAGACCCATGATTGTGTATAGTTTACCAAAGGACCTATATTGCTAGATTCCTGAAGGCCACTAACTGGAGCTAAATAAAAAATAATTGATAGGAGTAAGGGAAATGTAGCATCAAGTTTAGAGACAGGTTTAACTACTCTTTCTCCCCACCTTTGATCCGAATACTAAAGCATTCAAGTCTATAACTTTCATACTGTTGACTCAGATCTCTAAACTGAACAGAACAGAACAGAATACAATAGAATTCTTTATCGGCCAATAAAGGATTGGACACACAAGGAATTTGTCTTTGGTGCATATGCTCTCAGTGTACATAAGGAGAGTAAAAATACATTAACCAAGAATAAAATGGTACAACACTTAATGATAGTCAAGGTTACTAATAAGCTATCAAATTGAACTAGGAAACAAATAAAAACAATATAAATTGAAAGATACAAGCAACATGGTTACAGTCATAAGTGGGAAGAGATAGATACTAGGAAGGAAGAGAATAATAATAGTAATACATTGTTGGTAACTTATTATTTTTTAAATAATTTTTTTATTTTCAAACGAACACAAACACACAAAACATATAACATAAAAACCTCTTCAACTGCATACAGTGTGTCGATTGGTTACAAGGTCTTTCTGCGTCCTTTCCATAGTCATCACTTGAGCTTTATCAAAATTCACATATTGTCAATCAAATATCTTTTTATACATTATTATTATACTTCATTTGTTTGCTTATCACTATCCTTTTAAACAAGGTATTCTAAATATGTATCCATTTATATTATAATGATTCATTATATCATCTTCAATATATCCAATAATAAAGATTTTTTTACATCCTATTCTAAATCATTCTATTATTTTAGCATTGATAACATTCTCTAATAATTTTCAATTCCATTTTTTTCCATTATTAGTATGATCAATTCAATATACATGTATACAAATTGTTATGATTGTTAAACATCCATTAAGCATAGCTATTATTACATCCTTTTTATATGAAATGTTAAATTTGAAGTAAATTTATATTATGGCATTTCATTACATCACCTGAAATCATCCAATGATATTACATCTTTATATTCTATATAGAATTATTTATCTTTTATAAAAGGTGTTTTCAATGTCATCTCCATCATCCTCACTTACAGTTTGTATAAAATTTCATATTATCAATCTAGTATATATAAATGCTTTATTATCATTATTAATAATTTAATTGGCTATAGCTATTATTACTTTGTCTTATACAGTACTCAAAATTTAAATACATTTAACTAAATTTTATTGTGACATTTCATTTCATCATCCTGTATCCTTCCAGAAATAGTGGAGTCCAATATCTCTTGCCATTTGTAGAATCTGTATTCTAAGTGTTTTCTTGATAAGTCTTATGTCGACTTCTCTTGACAACTTGTTATTCATTGCATATCTTATAAAGATTTGAAACCTTCTATCTGTTCCTTTCATCAGCTTGACTTTTGTTATCACTGGTGCTTCTGCCGAAATTACTCTCATTGTTTCTGCCAAATTTTCTCAACCTCCTTCATCTATATTTTGACATCTGAGATAGAGTTCCAGTTCATTGATTTCTCCTTTCCATATTTCGCACTTATCATTTCCCTCCACTCTCGACTTGCTGTCAGAGTCAACAATTTTCTTATCACTTTCATATGTCTCTGTGGTTTTTTGAACTCTGTCCTCAAATTTCATAATTGTTTTATAAGTATTCTCAACTCTTTCCTCCGTATTTTCTGTATTTTGATCTATAATTTCAAGTTTCTTCTCAATTCTCTCTGTGATTATTAAGACTTTTTGAATTTCCAGCATAATTTTTTGCAATGTTAGTCCCTTTGCTTCTTCAAATTGGGCCATTTTTCCAGATTATAGACATTGCCACTAAAACATCCAAGGCTTTTGCTAGGTTCCAAACAAATTCAGTAAAGTATTTCAGGTCAAAGCTTTCTCTTTCCTTTAAAGAAACACCTGTTTAGCCACTGACCCTTTCAGTAAACAAAGCCAATAACTTTGTATTATCAGATGTTGCCAATCCTCTAGCCTCTAGATGGCAGTGGTACATTCTTTCCCTCTGTTTTTGCCTCTCTTTCTAAACTCTGAACTCCGGAACAGAAGAAGAAAGAAAAAAATGTTTAAAGATTATGATGTGGCTGAGCCTTGCAAGTAAATAAACTTTTAATCCACAAATACAAAAAAATGGAAGAAGTATAGAGGAAGAAGGGGGAAAAAAGACCAGTCCAGTTTAAAAGTAAGAGGCATTTGTAAAAAGTCCATCTACAGAAAACAAACAAAATTAAAGTGAAAAGATAACACAATAGTTTTAAATCAGTGTTAATTTGCCGCTTACTTCCTTCTGTCTTCAGTTTTATTTTAACTAAGTCTTTTGGGTTTTCTCTTCTCTAATAATATGGATTTTTCTCACCATTTCGACACACTGTCTCTCCTGTTCTGCTTCCATTTCAGGGGACTGTCCCAACCTTCTGCAGCAATTTTGACTGCTTCTCTTGTAGCCGGAAAAAAGAGCTTTCTCCTGGATTGATCAGGGACTTTGCGATGTCCCTGAGATCAGCAGGACCTGCTCTTCTCTATCACCATTCCTTCAGAATGGTTTAGATCCAAAAAGGACCATCCAGCAACAGATATATCAACAGTAATCCTGGAGCCCCAAGATTGCATGTCGTGTCATTGCGACATTAAGCGCCGCCTCACATTCTTGGTAAATTATTGACAGTGTTGTGGGAATTAGTTGTTAAGCAGAGTGATGGCAATTGGGAAAAAACTGTCCTTGTGTCTAGTTGTTCTGATGTGCAGTCCCCTATAGCGTTGTTTTGAGGGTAGAAGTTGAAACAATTTATGTCCAGGATGAAAGGGGTCTGTAAATATTTTCACAGCCCTCTTTTTGACTCGTGCAGTATACAGGTCCTCAATGGAAGGCAGGTTGATAGCCCTTGTTTTTTCTGCAGTTCTAATTATCCGTTGAAGTCTTTGCCTGTCTTGTTTGGTTGCAGAGCCAAACCAGACAGTTATGGAGGTGCAGATGACAGACGCAATACTTCATCTGTAGAATAGAATCAGCAGCTCTTTGGTCAGTTCAAGCTTTCTGAGTTGGTGCAGAAAGAACATTATTCGTTGTGCTTTTTTGATGACATATTTGATGTCCATTTTAAGTCTTGAGTTATGATAAAACCTAGAAACTTGAAGGTCTCTACTGTCTGCAATAAGTCACACCTTATACTTCCTCATCCAGGAACAGTAATGATGAAGGGCAAATAATTAGCACAGATAAGAAGCAGTAGTTTTCATTTTGCTTTTAAAGGAATGTGCATTGCTAAAAAGACTTATTAGTATATGAATGGAACTCATTTACTTTCCGCCTAACACATAGCCCAAGGTGCTTCTTGCTAGCACTTGTTAGCCTTGTGTAGGTGGGGAATTCCTTCAGCCTGGGAAGTGAAGCTTATTCCTTAAGTCAGGCATTTTTCAGCTCTGATAGAGAATAAGTCAGAAAATCACAGGCCCCATGTAATTTCTTGTTTCCTAGCAAATAGCGTGATTTGAACTCTTAAGTGTTTATATGCATTATTCTTGTCCCAAAGATGCTTTTCCAAAAAGCAAATGGACTGTGTAGGTTTTTGCATTGAAAATGTTTTGCTTCTCAATCAAGAAGCTTCTTCAGTTCTGTCTGAATGGTGAGGGAATGGAAGGATTTATATTCTTTGCAGTCATTTGGTCGTTAGTGTCTGAGAGACATTGGGGCCACTTGGAGACTTATCTGTATCCTCAGAGATACCTGAATCAGAGTGCAAACAGGTCTAGAACCTTCTTGAGATTGCTGAAAGGACTGTGATGTAAATAGGAGATAGGTAGTGTCGTATCCCTCCCCCCTCTTCACAACACAGTCCTTTTAGCAATCCCAAGAAAGTTCCACACCTGTTTGCACTCTGATTCTCAGGATACAAATCAGGGTCTCGGGATACAGATTCAATTTTTTTTTACTACTGGTTCTGTGGGCGTGGCTTGGTGGGCATGGCATAGCTTGGTGGGTGTGGCAGGGGAAGAATACCATAAAATTTCCATTCCCTCCCCACTCCAGAAGAAGGTTACTGCAAAATCCCCTTTCCCTCTGAATCAGCTGGGACTCAGGAGGCAGAGAATAAATAGGGGTGGGGCCAGTCAGAGGTGGTATTTACCGGTTCTCCGAACTACTCAAAAATTCCATTACTGGTTTTTCAGAACTGGTCAGAACCATCTCTGATACAGATAAAGTATCAAATGGCTTCAACAACTCTCAGAGAGCTAATACCCAGATGCCTGCAAAGAATATAAATCCTTCCATTCTCCATCAGCCACTTAGAACTGAAAAAACTTCTTGGGTGAGAAGTGAAATGTATTCAAGGAAATAAAAACAAGAAAGTTCACTTGCCTTTTGGAAAAGTACTTTGGGATAACCATGACCTTGGTGACTGAGAATCTCCATAGACTTGCACGATTCTTTTGAAATGTTGCAACTTTGTTGGATTATCTTTAGGCCAGAGAATAAAACACATATTATTAATCATCTGACTGACATCTTCAATACTGCTGTTTTAGAAAGGAATCCAATGTCCTGATCAGGATTGTGAGGGATGTTGTTTGAGTTATACCTGGAAACTTACTGGAAAGCAATTTTGTAGTGCTGTCAACTCTTCCAGGTAAACCAAACAGGAACGATAACTAGATGACTAACTCTACTTTATTATACTGTAAGGGTACATCAACATTATCTTGCAAGTCTGAGAGAACAAATTTCCTGCTGCTTCTTTGAACCACCAGATCCACTGAGATGGGTCATTCTTAAATTTCGTCCTCCACTACTGGGGCTCTCCCATCCTGATAAGCTGAGCTGTCTTCCCCCAGCCCCACCCCCCAGGTGACACAGGTGCTTGGCAGGTCTCTCTTCTTGATCAGGGAAATCAGCTTCTCACCAGACCTGCTCTTGTGAAAATGACATTTTCCCCAAGCCTCCTGGAAGAGTTTCATAGCATGGGACATCATGAGATCCTCTTCTTCGGCTTCCTGCCAGGCAGCTGCTGGTTGCCAACGTCGGGTTGTTGTAATTCCAGCTGGAATTTCCTCAAGATCATACTTCTGTCCCACTCCCAACGACCACCTGGGCGGACGGATCTTTCCTCCAAATTCAGTTCTGCCACCACTCCGTCTCCAAGGGACATGAAGATCCGGTAGTCCCCATGTTGTCCTCTTGATCGCTGCTCGGGTTGGACATTTCTTTGAAGGTTTTGTTTTTATTACACTCCCCTTGGAAGGTGTTAGCTCCAGGATGAGTGTGAAAGTGAAACCACGTAACTCCATTTGTAGAATTAAGAGTACCTTTACTGGTTATGAAAAGATAGCAGCGAAGTAAAACAAGGTTTGAGGAAGGGACACCTTTCTCTCTTGTCTGATTGTTTCTTAGGCAGCAGTGAGGGGAGCTGAATGTCAACTCCAAAGCATCCCCGGCCTGCTCTCTAGTTGCCATAGGCAAGAGGGGGAAAAACTGATGGAGGAGCATGGCAGGCACAACCAGAACCTGTATCCCAGGTTACCTGCATCAGCTGGAGGGGCTTGATCTCTACAGTCTGCAAAAGTACTCCATTGGAGAATGTGATTTATGACACACCCTGCATGGAGGGGGGATACATGGTCATAATTGGGTCATAAATTACATGGGGTCAGAGCTGGTTTCACTTGGGTATGTTCCAGCTCCTAATAAATAACTGGATTTCTTTTGAAACTTCACTCAACACTCATGTCCATTGGAACCCTGACACTCTTCTTCCTGAAGGTGATTTCCTCACCCCATTACAGCTACCCACAATACAAGGTAGATAATGTAGCACTCACTTGCTGGTTGCTGCATTTTGTACTAACTGATATTACCTCCTTCAAAAGCTTCTCCCCATAAAAAACCATCCCAGTGATTTAATCAAACAATGAAGTTATACTGTATACACCCAGGTATAAGCTTATCCACAAATAACCCGACCACTAAATTCACATCCAAAATACCAGTATCACCAGAAACCTATTTTCTCCAACTTTATTTCTATCCTATACCATTCATCAGGTGGTTCAGTGGCTAAGATGCTGAGCTTGTCGATCAGAAAGGTTGGCAATTCAGTGGTTTGAATACCTAGTGCCACGTAATGGAGTGAGCTCCCATTACTTGTCCCAGCTTCCTCCAACCTAGCAGTTCAAAAGCACGTAAAAATTGCAAGTAGAAAAATAGGGACCACTTTCGTAGGAAGGTAATAGCGTTCCGTGCGCCTTTGGCATTTAGTCATGCTACATGACTAAATGGTATGCTGTGCAGATTCACAAAGAAATAAAATATCATTTATTGATTGATTTGATTTTGATTTTATTGTATTTCTATGCCGCCCTTTTCCCAGAGGGACTCAGGGCAGCTCACAACCAAATCAGGGGCGGGGGGTACAAACGGAAAAAAAGAAAGACAACGGACAACATAACACCACAATTAAAAAAAAAACAATCAACAGCCACACCATTCGAGCGGGGACAAGAACTCATCAGCCCCAGGCCTGTCGGAACAGCCAGGTTTTTAAGGCTTTGCAGAAAGCCTGGAGGGTGGTGAGGGTCCGAATCCCCACGGGGAGCTCGTTCCAGAGGGCCAGAGCAGCCACAGAGAAGGCCCTCCTCCAGGTAGTAGCCAATCGGCATTGGCCAGTGGATGGAGTTCGGAGGAGGCCTAATCTGTGGGATCTAATCAGTCTGTTGGAGGTAATTGGCAGCAGGCGGTCTCTCAAGTACCCAGGTCCAATACCATGAAGGACTTTATAAGTGACGACTAGCACCTTGAAGCGTATCTGAAGACCAATAGGCAGCCAGTGCAGCTCGCGGAGGATAGGTGTAATGTGGGTGTACCGAGGTGCACCCATGATCGCTCGCGCGGCTGCATTCTGGACAAGCTGAAGTCTCCGAATGCTCTTCAAGGGCTGCCCCATGTAGAGCACGTTGCAGTAGTCCTGTCTTGAGGTCACAAGGGCACGAGTGACTGTTGCGAGGGCGTCCCAGTTCAGGTAGGGACGCAATTGGTGCACCAGGCGAACCTGGGCAAATGCCCCCCTGGTCACAGCCGACAAATGGTGTTCAAAAGTCAGCTGTGGATCCAGGAGGACTCCCAAATTGCGAACCCTGTCTGAGGGGCGTACTGTTTGACCCCCCAGCCTGAGAGATGGAAAACTTGGCCAATTGGTAGGGAAACACACCAGCCACTTGGTCTTATCCGGATTGAGTACAAGCTTGTTACCCCCCATCCAGACCCTAACAGCCTTGAGGCACTGACACATCACATCGACCACTTCACTGAGTTGGCACGGGGCAGACAGATACAACTGTGTATCGTCTGCATACTGATGATATTTTATCCCGTGCCGTCGAATGATCTCACCCAGCGGCTTCATGTAGATGTTAAACAGGAGGGGGGACAGGACCGAACCCTGTGGCACCCCATAATTCAGGGGCCTAGGGGTCGATCTCTGCCCTCCAACCAACACCGACTGCGATCTGTCTGAGAGGTAAGAGGAGAACCACCGAAGGACGGTGCCTCCCACCCCCACCTCCTGCAGTCGTCGCAGAAAGATACCATGGTCGATGGTATCGAAGGCCGCTGAGAGGTCAAGGAGCACTAGGACAGAGGCATGACCCCCGTCCCTGGCTCTCCAGAGATCATCGGTCAGTGCGACCAAAGCGGTTTCCGTGCTGTAGCCAGGCCTGAATCCTGACTGAAAGGGATCTAGATAATCAGTTTCATCCAAGGACCACCGGAGCTGAGAGGCCACCATATGATTCCATATTAACTGGTACAGAGAATGTGTGTCAGGGGTGGGTTCCTGCCAGTTCTAACCTCTTCTATAGAAGAAGTTCCAAAAATCTACAGTGCCGTTTAGAACCAGTTCCAGCTCCCTTCCCCTGCCTGTCCGCACATCATCAAGATGAAGAGCAAGAGGAGGAATTGCTGGAGTTGAAGCCCACAAGCCTTAAAGCTATCAAGTTTCACCACATTTTACAAGTTGGCCATACCCACCCAGTCACATGACTGCCAAACCACTCCCACTCGATCACATGGCTGGCAAGCCACTCCCACCCGGTCACAAGCCAGTCCCACAAAGCAGGCCACTCACCTTAATTAAATAGGTAAAGGTTCCCCTCACACATATGTGCTAGCCGTTCCTGACTCTAGGGGTGGTGCTCATCTCTGTTTCAAAACTGAAGAGCCAGCACTGTCCGAAGATGTCTCCATGGTCATGTAGTTGGCATGACTAAATGCCAAAGGCACACGGAGCGCTTTTACCTTCTCACCAAAGTGGTTCCTATTTTTCTAGTTGCATTTTTTACATGCCTTCGAACTGCTAGGTTGGCAGAAGCTGGGACAAGTAATGGGAGCTCACTCTGTTACGCGGTGCTAGGGATTCAAACAGTCAAACTGCCAACCTTTCTGATCGACAAGCTCAGCATCTTAGCCACATAGCCACCATGTCCGGAATTAATAAGCCAAAGTCCTCCTTAAAAAGAAAAATAACAAAGCAAGGGGCAAGTAAGGAACCATTAATTTGAACTAAAGTGACTTCTTGATAAACTTCCCATCCTGCAGGTGTTTGTAAAGGGGCCAGGAAAACCATATAAGTAAAATGGCAAGGCCTTCATCAAAGTGAACTTGAATTCTGGAGAAGTAGCATCTTCCTTGGAAGCAGAAAGAGCCAGGGGCAAGACAAATAGCAATTCCATAGCTTGGAATCAGTACAGGAACATTTTTCTTTGAAAATTTGGGCATTGGCCACACCCACCTGTATGCGCCTGTTCAGGCATTCACTGAGCAGTTCAAGGTGGACTCTATTGCGGCAAGAGATGCAAATAACCTAGGCTTTCAGGGGCAATTCAAGGTGTTGATGATCACCTTTCAATCCCTTTATGATTGATTTGCAGGACCACCCTTCTCCAGTAGTTTCTGTTCATCCCACTCAATTCAAAAGGGCAAGGATGCTCTGGGTGCCTTTTGTGAGCCAATGCCATCTTGTAGGACCAGGAAATGCGTCTTCTCTGTTGCAGGGAATTTCCCTATAGAACAGCCTCCTAAGATCCATCATCTCCAACCCTGCTGCCCTCCAGAAGTCTATGAAAAACTGGCATTTCCTTCTGCACCAGATTGCTTCGGCTGTTCTTTTTATTGTGATTGCTTTGGGTTATATGTCTGTGCCCTCTTTTTATATTGGTTTTTTTTTGTATTAGTAATGTATTATTTACATTATTATTATTATTAGCACTGCATAATGGAGCGAGCTCCCATTACTTGTCCCAGTTTCTGCCAAGCTAGCAGTTCGAAAACCCGTAAAAAATGCAAGTAGAAAAATAGGGATCACTTTGGTGGGAAGGTAACAACGGTCCATGTGCCTTTGGTGTTTAGTCTTTCCAGCCACATGACCACGGAGACGTCTTTGAACAGAGCTGGCACTTCGGCTTTGAAACAGGGATGAGCACCACCCCTAGAGTCAGGAATGACTAGCACATATGTGTGAGGGGAACCTTTACCTATTTAATTAAGGTGAGTGGCCTTATAAATAAAGAAATATTTTTAAAGAATATCTCCTTCCTTTCTGATCCCCTAAGGTAGTAAATGAGTTTTTCTGTCACCGTACAGAATTTTTCCATGTATGTGCATAAATATCTGATCCTGACTTATAGGAAGCTTCAGGCTAACAAGCTTAAGATTTGCCATTCCTAGATAACATTCCTCAGGAGAATCTGATTCACTAGATTAGGAGTCAGCTCTCCTTAAACACTCAAAGAGCCACAAAGGTCCTAACCGGAAGCCCTCCATTCAATTCTGGAGCCGAACGGAAGTTCGGTTCCCTCACCATAGAGTCTCCTCCTAGCGTGGCGGCCTTTCCCCCCCCTCTGGCAACCAGAAGTTTGGTTCCCCCACCATAGAGCCTCCTCCTAGTGTGGCATCCTTTTTCCTCTACCAATCCTAACCGAAAACCCTATCAATTGTGGAGCTGACCGGCAACAAAGAGCCTCAGCAGAGGGATGAAAGAGCCACATGCGGCTCCAGAGGTGTGGGTTGCTGACCCCTGCACTAACTCTTCTTTTTTATTCAGTTATTTTCATTGCATTACTTCATGATGTTTGTACAACTCTTCAAGCTTATTTTTTCACCAATAACTGATTGGTGAACATTTTCTCAACAAGTTAGTAGTTTAGCATGTCACTCTGAGTGTCTATTTGATATATTGGTTAAGGATAGCGGACTGGAAACCAGAAAACTGAGATTTAGGCACAAAGCCAACTGGGTGACCTTGGAGCAGTCTCTCTCTCTCTACCCTAGGAAGAGGCAGTGGCAAACCACTTCCAAGAATTTTGCCAAGAAAACTGCAGGGACTTGCGCAAGTATTTGTCAGGAACCAAGATTACCATGATGATTAGAAGAGGCTTTCTCTACCATGTAATCTTCTTAGATAATGCAGCTACTCATTATTGGGGAGGGGGGGTGAGGTAAGGTAACCTACAATGAGGAATACACTGGGTTAAAAGTGTGTGCACCCGAACCCCCAAAATGCAATGCTCTCCCCCGCACATGTGACCCCCGCATGTATCCTGCGCATGCAATTCCCGCACATGCATGCGATCCCCTGCACGTGCATAAGACCCTCTGTATATGCCCTGCCCCGCATGCATGCATGCACGACCCCCAGCATGCAACCCCACACATGCATGCATGATCCTCATGCATGCACAACAGAGTCCTGAAGGCCACCTGGCTGGTGGGAGGTGCATGCTCGTCAGAGTTGTACTGGGACGACATCTTGCGTGCCATCAGAGAGGGTGCTGCGTGCCACCTCTTGCACGTGCGTCATAGGTTCGCCATCATGGGCATAGTGCATAGGCAGCTTGATAACTTGCAGGTACCAGTGCATTGCTTTTGATGTGTATTCCCTGTCGTGTACCTGCTTACACTCTTGTGATCCTTTCCTCTCCACTTTCTTTGCAGGGAGGGAGCCAAGGAAAAGGCACAGGGCTAAGTTTGCTGATTATAAAAGTGATTGGGATTGGTTATTGTTATTTTTTTTTAGTACCACCATAATATCAAACAGTTGCTGAGCAAGGCAGTCAGTAAGCAAGGACTACCTGTATAAACTGTAAAGTTAAATGAGAGAATTGCCAATATTGGGAAATAGTTCCTTGAAACTGAAGTGTTGATTTTTTTAAATACCTTGATTGACTTGCTTTACACAGAATTAGGTTTTTGAAGAGTAATTAAATGAAGCAGTATGTGTTTTTTGCTAGCAGGTGTCAAAATAAAAGCTGAGCACAGTTATCTCTAATTTATTCAACACAGCTTCATTTTTATAATTGCAAGAGGGTCTGATTACTATAGCATCCAAATTGATTTTAAACTCAAGATATAGCATCAAAAGCACGACCCAGGAACATTCTCAAGTGCTGGTTAATTGCTTCTATTTATAAAGGCAAATTGTTTCTTTGTTGCAAGGATGCAAAACCCAAGAAAGAATAGATGGATCTTAGGCCTGTGATGCCACCAGGAGTCAAGCACCCTTAAGAGGACTTTACCACAATTGAAACCAGAGTAAGAAAATTGGTATTACATCTCCCTCATGTGTTCATTATGAACACTACAAAAAAAAACCACACACACACTGGAAGATACTATTCTAATAGAATGTACACAAATGTATATATTCTATTAGAATATATATTTAGAGTCACAACCCTGATATGCCCCAATTATGGGAGGAAGCTAACTGCTTCCTTTCTCTGTCAATCGGCTTGTCACAAGAGTCCATCACGACAGAAACCCAATATTTTTACTGTTGCCTTTGCTATATTTGTGTTGTATTTGTGCTGATAAATAAATATTTATTTATCTATTAGAATAGTATCTATCAGTTGTTGTTTTTTTCAACTTGACTACTTTCAACTCCCAGAATTTTATTTATTTATTTTTATTGATTTTGTCAAGCATGTTTAAGATAACATAGTGATGGTGAACCTTTTTTGGTTCGCGTGCCAAAAGTGGGGGGACCACGGGGGGTGTGTGTTGTGCACAGATATGCCACACCCATAATGCTTTGTGTACGACCCCAGTACACATGCATGCATGACCAGCGCTCCCCCCATTTTTGGCGTGCTTTTTTCACCCTCCCCTGGCTCCAGAGACTTTATAGGAGCCTGTGAAGGGAGAAAACAGCCCCCCGCCCTCCCAGAGCAATAGCAATAGCAATAGCAGTAGACTTATATACCGCTTCATAGGGCTTTCAGCCCTCTCTAAGCGGTTTACAGAGAGTCAGCATATTGCCCCCAACAATCTGGGTCCTCATTTTACCCACCTCGGAAGGATGGAAGGCTGAGTCAACCCTGAGCCGGTGAGATTTGAACCGCTGAACTGCTGATCTAGCAGTAGCCTGCAGTGCTGCATTTAACCACTGTGCCACCTTGGCTCTTAGAGCTTCCCTGAAGCCTCTGGAGCATGAAAAACCAGCCCTACAGGCAAACCGGAAGTTCAGGAACGGACTTCCGGTTTGTCCGCAGGGGCCTTTTTTGTCCTCCAGAGCCTTCAGGGGCCTTCAGGAAGCTTCCCTGAAGGCTCCGGAGGGCAAAAAATGACCCTACAAGCAAACCAGAAGTCACTGGAATGACCCTACGAGCATCACGGAGATAACAGATATAAGTATAAACATGATTATGAATGCAGGAAATGGATACGAATAAGTGGGGACAGTAGGACAGGGATGGTAGACACGCTGTTGTGCTTATGCATGCCCCTTTACAGACTTCTTAGAAATGGAGCGAGGTCCACAGTAGATAGTTTAAGGTTAAAGTTATGGGGGTTTGGGGATGAAACTACAGAGTCAGTAGTGCATTCCAGGCATTGACCACTCTGTTGCTGAAGTCATATTTTCTGCAATTGGGTTTGGAGCGGTTTACCTTGAGTTTGTATCTATTGTGTGCTCATGAGGTTGAAGCTGAAGTAGTCATTGACAGGTAGGACGTTGTAGTTCTAAGTTGTCTAAGCCCAAAATTTCAAGCTTGGTGGTAGAAGGTATTCTGTTGCGAGCAGAGGAGTGGAGGACTCTTCTCATGAACTATCTCTGGACTTGCTTGATTGCATTAATGATATGCAGTGTGGGTTCCAGACAGATGAACTGTATTCGGGAATAGATAAATGTTACTGGAGAAGAAACTTTGCAAAATTAATAACTCTTAATGCCTTTTGGCAATGCTGTTACAGTGAGCTCTGGGACTTAGATCATTTGAGATAAGTACTCCCAGGTCCCTGACAGAGTGAGGGTCATCCACGAGGTTGTGTCTTGGTGTTGAATTTGGTGTTCTGATATATATATATATATATATATATATATATATATATATATATATATATATATATATATATATATATATATATATATATATATATACATACATACATACATACATACATACATACATACATACATACATACATACATACATACACACACACACACACACACACACACACACACACACACACACACACACACATACATACATACATATATATATATATATATATATATATATATATATATATGCCAATAGACAGAGCATTTGTTGGTTGAGATTTGGCATTGCCAATTGTTTGTCCATTCTGACACATAGTCAAGGTCTCTTTGTAGGGCAGCATCATCATCAGTGATGTTGAATTGTTTTACATTATCAGCGAAAAGAACACAGTTACTTATGATATGATCGCGGAGGTCACGAATTCTATGAATTCTAGAATTCCTAGCCAGCATAGAATTGCAGTGATGGAAAACACTACCTTGTACTATGGCATTTTGTAGACCCGAATTGGAAGGAAGTTACCTCTTAGCTCTTCAAATCTAACTCCCTGTTCAGTGCAGGAATCCAGCTGAAAGTGTCTTTCACCAATTGCTGTCCAATTTCTGGCGGAAAGAAGAACCTTTGGTGATTGTGTCCAATGTAAAAAAAGAAAAAAACCCCCACCTTTTTATTGTATGAATGGCATACAGGTTTGAAAAACACTGGTATGTACAGTCCACTTTCCCTTTCTAAGCTCTCAGAGGAGAATGTTGCAGGTGTTACATTAATTATGGAGGATGGAGTTTTGCATGACTTAAAGCCCCCTTGATGAGGGAGGAATTTCTTTCTTTTTATATCTATATATCCTGTGTTGTATTTTGTTGTTAAATTTGTATACGCTCAGACTTTCAATAGGTCTTTCAGTTACATAGACCAGAAGCAAGCCAGGCATTGTCACTGGCTTCTTCCTTATTGGGAACCATCAGACCTAGTTTGTCCCAGATTATTCTATGGTTCAAACCATCTATTGGGAATTGACCTCATGGACCTTTGATGATTATAGGCAGTGCAATAGCTTTTGATATTAGCCAGCTCTTAGTGCTCAATAGTTACAGGCAGGGATGGGCTTCAAAAATTTTAGCAACGGTTTCTCTGTCCGGTTGCTGGGTGGGCATGGCCATGATGGGCGTGACCAAGTCAGCCTTCTGCACCACAGTGTAGGGGGGGGGTTCCCTCCCTGGGCTCCGGAGGCTCCCTGGAGGGCTGAAATGTGGCCTTTTCTGGCCTTCTGGAGTCTCAATAAGGCCCGTTTTTCACCCTCCCCGAGCCTCCGTGCAGGCCCTGCACTTTCCTGGCATCCAAAATGGGCTGCTTGGAGACTCCTGGGAGTGGAAGGGAAGGGTGGGGTGGGCAGGGCCATCCAGGAATGGGATTTGGGGGTTTACTGAACCACACAGAATCTTCGCTAGAGACCCTGAAGCAGCCCACCTCTGGTTACACGAAGGGATACGTAGAATCTATTCAAGTGGTATATACAGTCTACCTCCCTTAAGGTCAGAGGTAAATATGTTACACCAGAGGTGGGTTCCTACCAGTTCGCACCAGTTCAGTAGAACCGGTTCGTCAAACCTACCGAACCGGGTAGAAGAGGTTCCACCAGTGGACCCGGAAAGCAGGCCACACCTACAGAAGAGGTTCCAAAATTTTTTGAAACCCACCACTGACACACGCACAACACATACACACACACACACACACACACACACACACACACACAGAGACTCACACAGAGAGAGAAAGAAAAAGAAAGGAAGAAAAAAGAAAGAAAAAAAGAAAAAAAGAAAGAAAAAGTGAGAGAGAGATGAAAGAAAAAAAGGAAAAAGGGACAGAGAGACAAAAGGGAGGAAAAAAAGAAAGAGAGAGAGAGAGAGAGAGAACACATGGCCGGCAAGCCAGTCCCACCAGGTCACATGGCTGGCAAGCCACTCCCACAAAGGAGGCCACACCCACAGAGTAGGTTCGAAATTTTTTGGAAACCCACCACTGTGTTACACTATGTCATGCCCCCTTGCACAAAAGTTTATAGGTTTAAAAGCTTGAGCTAAAGTTATTTAATTTTTGACTTGCAAGGAAAAACAAAGGTTTAGAAGCAGATATTTCCCCTTTCCCCTTAATTTGTTTATTCTTTGTTTTATTTACTTATTACTTTTCTATTCTGTCTTTCCTCACTGGGGAAAGAAGAGTGAGAAGCTTAAAAACCAAATGGCAATGTTTAAAGCAATATATATGCATGGTAGATGAAAGGATGGTTTTCAAGGGTAGAAATGCATGGAGAGATAATTTGATTGCTTTCGGCCTAGAACTAGACTTAGCTATATTTCCTTTTTAAATCTCCTATTACTTTCATCACTGTAGTTGTTCATCATTTGTTCCTCCTTTCCTCCACTTTGCATACCATTGCTTAAGGGAATACATTAAAACCTCAATTTAATGGGCCATTTGGGAGGAAGAGCTGCCCATTAACACAGAATATTCATTAAATCCTAAATTTCATGGTTTGTGTCAATGTACATCATTTGTCCAATTATATGATTGACATTTAACATCATTTGTATAGCTGCATAATTACACAAATGAAAAAAAATAATTATGTCATTATACAAAGAACATAAATTACACGAATGGTATAACCTACTCATCTGGAGGATTGATGTCTGTGGTCTAGAGGTAAAGATTGAACAAAAATGTCCACTGCATCTTAAATCTGCTAAATAGAAGTTCAGAGAATCAACTTTTTACTCTAATATCCCTTTGAGGATTCAACACAGGACTTCATTGGGGGGTTTTTCAAAAAAAAAAATTGGCAGCTGCCACGCACTCCTGTTTCATTCTTAAGTGGTGATCCACCGGGAAATCTAGATCCTTATCATACTCAATAGATCAAACCCTGAGAGAGATTAGTGTTACATACTACATACAGTACTCATATTTCATTCACCTTTGGGAGCAGCAAAGAGACATTTTATGCTTCCAGTAAATATATGTAGATATTTGGTTAATGTTGTAATGTTATATAATAATCCATATGTATAATGAAGTTAAGGGATGTAGTGGCTCAGTGGCTAAGACACTGAGCTTGTTGATCGGAAAGATCGGCAGTACGAATCCCTAGCACTGCATAATAGAGTGAGTTCCTGTTACTTGTCCCAGCTTCTGCCAACCTAGGAGTTCTAAATCATGTAAAAATGCAAGTAGAAAAATAGGAACCATCTTTGGTGGGAAGGTAACAGCATTCCATGCACCTTCGGCATTTAGTCATGCCAGCCACATGACCACAGAGATGCCTTCAGACAGCTCTGGCTCTTTGCCTTTGAAACAGAGATGAGCACCACCCCCTAGAGTTGGGAATGACTAGCATATATTTGCAAGGGGAACCTTTACCTTTTAATAATGAAGTTTATTGGACAGCCTCCCCAACAATTAGAATATAGAACATAGATAATAGGATTGGTAGAACCCTTGTAGGACTTCTAATCCAAGCCCCTGCCCATGGAAGGAAATCTTGTGCCATTCCCAACAAATGGCTGTCCAGTCCCTTCTTAAAAATCTCCAGTAAAGGAGCATCCACAACATCCAGAGGCAAGCTGTTCCACTGACTGGAACAGTCAATGAAGAAGAAAAATAACAGCTCCCAAAAGAAACCAGCATGGCTGCATAAAGAACTCTCTGACAAATTGAAAGACAAAAAAGTATAAAAAGAGGAAAGGGAGTGGGACATAACTAAGGCATAATACCAGCAAATAGCCTGAGCATGTAAAGATGAAGTGAGGAAAGCTAAGGCTCACAATGAAGAAAGGCTTGCCACAAAAGTAAAAAATAACAAAAAAAGCTTCTTCCAACATGTTAAAAACAAGAAAAAAGTTAAGGAAACAATTGGCCCATTGCTGGAAGACAGTGGCAAGAAGGTGACAAGCAACAGGGAGAAAGCAGAACTATTTAACTCATTTTTTTGCATCTGTCTTTACACAAAGGGATAAAACAGTCCAACCTATCAAAAACAGCACCACAAAAATCAGATTAGGAACACAAGTTGAAATAGGGAAGAAAATGGTAAGTGAGCACCCATCTACCCTAGACGTGTTCAAATCACCAGGACCAGATGGATTACACCCAAAGGTTCTGAAGGAACTGGTAGACGAGATCTCAGAACCACCGAACTATATCTTTCAGAGATCCAGGAGCACCAGGGAACTGCCAGAGGATTGGAAAAGAGCTGATGTGGTTCCCATCTTCAAAAAAGGGGAAAAATAGATCCAGGAAACTACAGCCCTATCAGCCTGACCTCAATACCAGGAAAGATTCTGGAAAAGATAATCAAGCAATGAATTAGCGAACACCTAGAAGCAAACAAAGTAATAGCCAAAAGCCAAAATGGGTTTGTCAAAAAGAGATCATGCCAGACTAATCTTATTGCATTCTTTGATAATGTGACAAAATTAGTGGACCAGAGGAATGCCGTCAATATAGTTTACTTGGACTTCAGTAAGGCATTTGATAAGGTAGACCATAACCTACTACTAGATAAAGTAGAAGAATGTGGGTTAAATTGCATCACCACCAGATGGATTTGTAACTGGCTGACCAACCACACTCAACGTGTAGTCCTCAATGGTACTGCATCTTCATGGAGGGAAGTATGCAGTGAGTACCCCAAGGCTCTGTTTTGGGCCCAGTACTCTTCAACATCTTCATCAATGATTTTGATGAGGGAATAAATGGGGAACCCATCAAATTTGCAGATGACACCAAGCTGGCAGGAATAGCTAACACTCCAGAAGATAGGCTAAAGATACAGAAGGATCTTGACAAACGTGAACATTGGGCACTAGCTAATAAAATGTATATTGTGGGATAAACCATAATGTTCAAGTCCGTCATGGTTCTCTGAATCTTAAGTCTTTCTTAAAGTGTTAGCTATTTCCCCCAGTTTGGGGTCTGCAAATTTGATTTCTCCTTCTATCAACTCATCTAGATCATTTATGAAGCTGTTGAAGATTACTGGGCCTGAGACAGAACCTTAAGGTAGTGATGGTACCTCACTGCCTGCTTTCCTCCATGTAGATGCTATTCCATTGAGAACTACCCTCTGAATGTGGCTTGTCAGCCAGTTGTGCATTCATCTGGTGGTGATATCTCACATTGTTATATCTTACCAAGAAGTAGGCCGTGGTCTGCTTTATCAAATGTCTTACTGACTTCTAAGTAAGCTATATCCACATCATTTCCCTGCTCTACTGATTTAGTCTGTGGTCTACTTTGTCAAAGAAGGCAATAAGATTTGTCTGGCATGGTCTGTTTTTGAGGAGCCTATGCTGTCTTCTATTGATTATCTTTTTTGCTCCTTAGTGCTCACAAATGTGTTGCTTGGTTATCTTTTCCAGAATCTTCTCAGGTGTTGATGTCAGGATGATTGGTCTGTTGTATCCTGGATCCACTCCCCCCACTCTGTTTACCTATTGGAATCACATCAACTCTTTTCCAATCCTCTCGTAGTTCTCCAAACTCCAGGTGATCTGAAAGATTATGTTCAATGGTTCTGAGATCACATCTGCTGGTCCTTTCAGAACTCTGGGATATAATCTATTTAATCCCGGCAATTTGAATTTGTCTAGAGTGGATAGGTGTTCTCTTACCATTTTCTTGCTATTTTGACTTGCATTTCTACTTCGTTTCCTATAATGCTGCTTTTGGTACGTTGGGCTATTTTTTCCTTTTGTGTTAAGATAGTGGGCATGAGAAATGTAAATAGCCAAGCAGAAGCAGTATGCTCCGTCCCATAATTGGGTAAACCAGGTTGCCCTGATTTTTTGGTTTTACCGGAAAAAACACTTACATAGCCAAACAAGCATTTTTTCAGATTCATTTATCACAAGATCATAGGCTTGAGTTCAGAGATCTGCCTAAACTCCTATGTCTGTAAGCATTACGTCTGGTCAAACGTTTAACATGACAATGATTTAAAAGTTGGTTCAGCAAAGTGGGTCCCATATTCTCCACAATGCACACAGTGTGCAACTTTTGTGTGTCCCATATTCTCCACGATGAAGAATGTACCTTCTGGAGCCCCTTGGATAGGAATTTGAGCTGCTGATAGTACTACCCATTGCTAAATTCAGAGTTCAGTCTATCCAAAGCATTTTCAGCAGGAAAATGCTTTGATCCATTATCTCTTGCCCATAAAGTGTGAGCATAATGAATGGGTGTTAAAACTGTGTACACATTTTACAAGTTGAGTTTAAATATCCTATAAATATACAAATTTATAGTTCTGATGCTGGAGGCCAATATTTTAAAGCTGTATCTTCAAGCTGTTGGATGTCAGAAACCAGTTCATTGCCTTTAAATCATAAGCAATATGAATAGCACTTCCATTCCAGAGTCAGATGCATTATCTTTTGGCTGCTTTGCATGTCATTCTCTGTGTTGATGATTTATTAGAAACTAGCACTAATGGAAAGGTTGGGGTGGGAGTCATTGACTGCATTAGAATGATAGCACATGGTGTGCTTTTTAAGAAGTCCACTAGGTGACGCCAAAGAGCTTTCTCAGATGAAATAGTTCTCTGTCTCTCTCCTCTCTCTCTCTTTCTCCCTTCTTTGGATATTAATGAAATAAATTATCCTTTGAGTTCTTTCTAAGTTTCATTTATGCAAAAAGAAGATCTGGAGAAAGAAGAAAATATTTTTTCTTTGAGAAAAAGATGGTTGACCATTTCAAACTACATATTCTATGTGTAAATCTGGCAGGAAAGATTATACCTGGGTATCTGAACAATTCAACCTGCTCAATAGAATGGTTATTTAGTGCCCCAATAGTGCCCCTTTGTGTGTGGCTCCCGCTTCTTAATCTTGGATATAATGCTCTTCCTTAAAGGAGAGACTGATACATTACGCTTCTATCCTGTTAAAGCAAATGAACAAGGACCTTGCTATATTTCCAATAGGCAACTGGTAGTCAGTGCTGATCTTTCGTTATCTGTATCATATTTCTTGAAATAGTTAGCATCCTGGAGACTTCATTTTGTACAGTTCAATTTCTGGACACATTTCAATTTTTTATTTTTTATTTATGAACTTTACACTATGTTGCCCATCTTGCTATCCAGAATGATTCTGGGTGGCTTACAATGCACAGATATATGGAGGTTTTTCAGTTCTACTTAGAGCAGGTTGCAGTATTCAAGATTGGGATGAGACAGTGTTCAGTGGTTCTGATTACAGGTAGTTTTCTGTTAATAACCATTCATTCAGTCGCTATTCAAAGTTACGGCAGTACTGAATGAGTAGTATTTATGATTGGTCCATGCATTTATCATTGGGGCAGTGTCCCTGTGGTCACATGATCAACATTTGTTTGCTCAGGGACCAGCCTGAATTTCCAACCATGAAATCATCCCTAGGTCTTGTCATTGTCATTTGTAACCTTCTCTCCCAGCTCCTGACAAGCAAAGTCAATGAGGACACTGGCAGGAAGTCGGTTCCACCACAAATCCGCGGTAGACTAAAGCGTGCTCGACGAAAGCGCTTACGTGACATCATCACAGCGCGACGAAAACGGCATGCTGTGAGTGGTAAACTTAAAATTAACGCGTAAATCTAAACCTAACCCCCCCAAACCTAACCCTAAACCTAACCCTAAGCCTAACCCTTAACCTAACCCTAAACCTGACCCTAAACCTAACCCTTAACCTAACGCTAAACCTAACCCTAACGCTTAACGTAACCCTAAACCTAACCCTAACCCTTAACCTAACCCTAACCCTAACCCTAACCCTTACCTTTATGTGAATCAGCTTGCTTTAATTTTATTTTAATTTTAATTTACCAGTAATTTATTTTTAATTTTATTTGTCGCGCTGCTGATGACGTCACGTACGCGCTTTGATCGGGCGCGCTTTAGTGGACCGCGGTTTTGACGGGTCACGCAGGAAGTCACAAGCTAAGGTCTCATGAAGTCATCACAAGGTTCATGCAGTCCTTACTTAAAGGCCACCATACTAATGACTGAACATTCCATTGTAAATTGTCATGGTCATGTGGGGTCCATCCTTAATGACCACACTGCTCAGTAATGGAGTTTCTGGTCTCAATTAGAGTCATTAAATGAGGACCACTTTTACTTCCTTTGAGATACATGATGGAGAAGAGTAGAATCAGGTATTATCATCACACCATCCCCAAAGCTCCATATTGCACATACTTCCCATTAGTTTCATGTAGATGCTAAACAAATGTTAAGTATATGCTAAACAGTATCGGAATGAACAAGAATATATAGGACACCATAGGTTAAACCAAATGGTAAAAAGTGTTCTCCCAATACCACCTTCGGAATATTTCCCAACAGGAAGGTCCAGGTCCACTCCAAACCAGTGCCATCCCCACAAGCCCAGATAGGGCCAAAGAATAGCATGGTCAACAGAATTTAATCTACAGTTTCAGGATAACCAGCAGGGTCATAGAACTGAGAAATGAATGATTTCTTTATCACCTAAGAAATGAATATTTGACATACATTTATATAGATTGTTCAGGTTCCGAAAGGGTTTTTAGTTAACACAATTCTCTCCTTCAAACAGATAGGAACAGAGGTGTATTCAGCCGGTTCAGGTGAACTGGTAGCGGAAATTGTGAGTAGTTTGGAAAACTGGCAAATACCACCTCTGGTTGGCCCCACCCTCCCGCCCTCATTGTTCCCTGTCCTATATTCCCTTGTTTTTTTAGTTCAGCTGATTTGTGCGGCAGAGTGGATTGCTGCAGCTGAGCTAAAAAACAGCTCAGCTTACCAGTGCTGACACCGAGGGCGGCCTTTGAGTGCTGCGCATGTGTGCGAAGCGTGCTCTCATCGAACCGGTAGGAAAAGATTTGGAATCCCACCGGTGGATAGGAACCATCCCAAACTTAAGGAAGTATTGAGATAGTATTGCTCTATACTACATTAGTGAAGCCACACTTGGTATCCACTTCTGGTTGCCACGATCCAAAAATGATGTTGAGAGCAGAAAGAGTGCAGAGAAGAGCAGCAAAGAAGATAAGGAGTGCAGAGTCTAAACTGTACAAAGAACAGCTAAGGGAACTGAAGGCGGCCCAAGCAGCAATGGGTGGAAGGTCATCAGAGGGAGGTTCAACCTGGAACTAAGGAGGAATTTCTAAAGTGAGAATGATAAATTAATGAAACGGCTTGCCTCATGGAGTTATGGATATTTCATCATTGGAGGGTTTTTTTTTAAAAAAAAGATTGGACAACCATTTGTCTAGGATGGAAAAGGACTTTTACCTTGGACAGGGGCTGGACTAGAAGCTTTTCAAGGTCCCTTCCTGACCTATGATCCTATGATCTTATTAATCTGACCAATTTAATAAGCTGGAGTCTAGAGTATAGTAATGAGGAAGTGGTCTCATCTCACTGTACATCCTGTTACTGTTCTCTCTATGAAAAAAATCCAGTGGCTGAACAAATGGTTGCCAAGATTGCTTCTTAATGACTTGCCCCAATCCTGCAGTCCATGTTGAGCCATAACTTTGCAGACAATAATGACAATAACCTGCTAGTACACCTTTGATAGCAGTGGCATTAAAGGGTGAAATCCTTTTCATGGTTCATTGCCACAGAATAGGATTTTAGATAGCTTTTACACAGGGCTCCACTCTGTGTTCAGCATGATCTAACCCAAGGATTTCTCTACGTTCAGTCCTGTTCTAAGTTTCCTAGTAAACCAAAGTACAGATTTGATCTCCTGGATGGAAGAGGACATTGTGGATCAATAATGTTAAGCACCAGATTTGCCTCCTTTTCCTACAATTATCAGGTTGCAATACCCTTCTTTTTCCATGTTGTCATCACAATTTATTTTGGTCATTGGCCAATAAATGTTGCCATTTTTCCAACGGCAGTTCCTATATCAGTGCAGGCATAAGAGACCTTGCATTATGGAAATCACTTTTTAGAATGTATACGATCAAGATATTATTGCAGGTGATGGGTGCATGCACACACACACTGCCCTGCTATCATTTGTTATTAGATAGAACTCTGAAATCTTGACAACACCCTACACAACAGCCTTCAAGTCATCTAAGCAGATGCAGTATTTATCAGTCTTCACTGATTTATTTCAATTCTTCCATTTTCCTTCTCAGAAAAAGCTGTGAGCAACAAATTAAAACATCAACAATCAAAATGTCAATAAGATGCGAATGAATAATAATAACAACAGTACTGTAGAGTGGATTAGGAATGTTATTCCTGGTAACATAGCAGTGAATAAAATGCACATACATCACTCTTATTAAGTTTGAGCTCCTGATTAGGCAGATCATATTCAGAATTGTATTGGAACAGGATATTCTTAGAAGGCTGAGAGTTTGCAGGTAGATGCCAACACTATGTGTCAACTATTCCGTTTTTCTCCCAGGCAAGGAACTATATGGACAAATCCTCACTTTTATATGAATAAATAAATTATTCTTATTGCCAATTCTGCATTATCAGACTGTGCACAGACTACTGTATTCAACTTTAGCCACAGGTACCATCTGCATTTTATTTGGATTCTAGCCGATAACTCGGCATTCCCCGGGTATTTATTTATAAGGGGAAGATGTCCAGACCAAATGTAAATTCTAATGTTGGATTTTCCCATTACCAGAGGGAGCTCCCTTGTGGAGTACTGTGAAGCCTGCAAGAGCAACTTCTCCCTGAGCCCTGATTTTGGTGACAATTAAGTTATTTAAAAATGTTTTCCCTGTGCCTCCAGAAGCGTAATTTTTAATGTTGGATTTCCCCCCTTACCAGAGGGAAGCCCCTTGTGGAGTACTGTGAGGCTGTTACCATGGCAACTCCACTGCACTGTACAATAGAAGCCATTTTACGGCAGTACAGTAGAAGCCATTTTAAGGCACAACAGACTGTATTTTAACAGAACACACTCCCCAAGGGGTGTTAGGGGTATCTTACCCACACAGTATTTGTTTCCAGAGAGTAAGTCATCTGTGTACCAAGTTTGGCTGAAATTGCTCAAGGCATTGCAGAGTTATTCTGGAACACCCACTGACCTACACCCACCCACATCCATTTGTATATATAGATGACAAACATGTTATTTAGCTTATGATAAGAACATAAGAGAAGAGAAGTAAATATACATAGTTCACATAGTTAGATGTAAAACTTTAGTTGTGTGTGTGTGTGTGTGTGTGTGTGTGTGTATGGCAGTGGCCTCATAACTGGATATCCAGGCAATCGCCTCTGGTGTTGCTTCCTGCAGCTCTTCTAAGGAATCAGAGAATGCATGTTGTGGGCAATCTTGCACAATATGTTTAATGGTTTGCATAGCAGCACCACAATCACAACAAGGGGAATCATTCCATCCCCACTGAGAGGCAATTCTTCGAGCATGACAGACTGATTTGTAAGAATTGTTCATGAATGGAAACGATTGTCTCTGAAGGTGGGGGGGGGGGGCTCTCCTTTGCTGGAGCTATTGAAACAAAGAATGTTGTAGTAGCCTTGCATTAGGCAAAAGGTTGGTTTCTGAGAGCTCTTCCAATTTTTACATTTTATAAACTTTGATATGATTGATTGGAAGGCATTACACTAGTCAATCACTGTGTTTCTAATAACTTGATTTCACCCACCCCCTAGTTAATAGAGTGTCAGAAATTTATTTCCTATTTAACAGCAAGCTCACTATGGCCTCATCATTAATGGCTCTCTGGAGTCAGGAATGAGTTTTACATAAGGATTTTATCTGACCTGTAGTTTTTACCTGACAGTAATCTTTATTTTCCAAGTCAGAAATGGGGCTATGGGACAAGGTCTTTATTCAAAAACATAATGGAATGAGTTGTACACTTCCTTACAGAACAAGTACTGTATAACCTGGAAATATTACCACTGATCAATCTGCTGAAAGGACATTTCTATGCATGTTCTCCAAGGTGCAAGGAGAGAGGTCATACAACTGGCATAACTTATTGGCAACTGTCACTGTTACCTTTTCCTTAAAGGTGATATAGGTACAGACTAGTTGAAAGTAGTGCTGAGGATACGTTGTCAGAATGAATCCTTCTTTGCTAAAATAGCACATTTGTCATAATAGACCTTTATCTACTCTATCAAGGTCTACATGTTTTCTATTGACATCAATCTCTTCATTGAATTTATATCCCACTTTTCCATCTGAAATGAACTCCCCTGACAGTTACTAAAACAGAGTGAAATACCAGAATTAGTGACTTAAAATAAGTAAAAATAAAGGAGTACTAAAAGATTGTTTTTACTTGGGAGAATGATTGACCCTTTCTTCTCAATAATTGCCTTTGAAATGGGAAGGATGAACTGAGAATGAAGTAGACATTTCCCCATAGTTCTGGATTGATGAATCAAACTGAGCCTTAGAATTTGGGGGCTAAATATGACTAACGCATTAATCATAATGACAATTATAGTTAAAATAATTTGAATGACTAATCAAAAAGATATATCCTGAGATTCTTTGTAAAAGCATTTCTCCTTTTGAGCAACCAAAAGATTATTTCTGTTTTCAACATCTGGATCTTTCTGATCAGGTCATCTAGAAAACAAACTCTGCCACAGATTGTAATATTAGTTTCTAAACATGCTACAAGCTGTTGGAGAAGTAACCACAAGTTATTTCTGTATTATGTTGACAGCAAAGACAGGTCTTAAATTATCTCCCTCTCCTCCACCCTAGTAGAAGAAAATATTTTATGGAGTATGTATTGGTCCCATCTATATATGTTGTGTCCTAGCCTCGGAGACATGGCTACATATCCGAATCACTCCTATTGGGCAAGGCGAGAGCGGGAGAATTGGTGCACAGTGATTGGCTACTCCACTTGACAGCTCGCTTATAAATAGCTGTCAAGGGGTAACTGTTCGGCTTGTTTTGGTTCTGGAGTTGCTGTTGCATTAGCTGGTTAATAAAGCCTTGTTGTTCAAGTTACTGTCTTGCCTCAGTCATTGCCACCCATCGAGTATTTAATACTGGCGACAAGGGTGGGATACTGAGGTTTAGGAAGAGCTAAGTCACGTAAGAGAAAAATTTTTTTTTACACAAGGCTACCCAGCTAATTGCTGAGGCAATCTCCTCAGAATGCGCCCTTTTCAGGATGGTTACTTTAAACAACTTTGCACCATTTGAACTAGCCTGAGAGTCATGGGAGACTTACATAGAATGTTTTGAGTGTTTCCTCGAGGCAAAAGATCTGACCAACTTGCTAGTGGGAGGAAGAGAGCCCTATTCCTGAGTGCTTGTGGGCACAAAATGTTTGGAACAGCCAGAGCTTTGGTTGCTCTGCAACCAGTTCAATCCCTATCATGGGAGACACTGCTGGCAAGACTACAAAACCATTATGCCCCTGCTCCATCGCACATAGCTAAGTGCTATGCATTCCGACAAAGGCTGCAGAAGGAGGGGGAGTCCGTGAACCAGTACATGGCTGCCGTCAGAGCTACAGCGCTGCACTGCGACTTTCCTAATCTAGATGATGCTCAAACAATTTGTCTGCGGAGTGAACGATTTGAGACTTCATTGACGACTGTTAGCCCATTCTGAACTCAGCTTTCAGTTGGCACTAGATGAGGCTCGGACCTCTGAAATGTTAAATGAGTCCTCTGCTGAGATTCAGAGGTTTCAAACCGCAGCGCCCTCCGCCATGCGATCTAATAAGACTGTGCACATTCATCGAGAAGAGGTGGATGAAGATTCTTCGTCCGACACCAATGAGGCTAGCGTTGATCGCCTCAAGATGGCTGGAAGCGGAGCTGAGCATCCACAGAAGAAATCACCTCAGAGCCTTTGGGCTGTTTGTGGGGGGAACCATGTCCATGCCTGGTATCAGTTCAAATCTGCTATTTGGCCTACATGGCTTAGGACCTGGATATCTGAGAGACCGCCTCCTGCCACATACCTCCCAACAACCAATAAGATCTCACAGGTTGGACCTTTTCCGAGTCCCGTCGACCGGACAATGCCGTCTGGAGGCTCCTCGGGGGAGGGCCTTCTCTGTAGCTGCTCCGGCCCTGTGGAATGATCTACCCGTAGAGATCCGGACCCTTCCCTCTCTCTCGGCCTTCCGAAAAGCCACTAAAACCTGGCTGTTCCGGCAGGCCTGGGGCTGTTGAACAAGGTCCAGCCCCACCCAGATGGAATGTATGGTGTGTTGTTTTTTTAAATTGTATCTCACATTACTTTTTAACTTTTATTTTTATCTTTCTGTAAGCCACCCAGAGTCCTACGGGATTGGGCGGCATACAAATTTATTAAATTGCCAATTGCCAAGTGTGGAAAAAAGGGGCATTTGGCTAAGGTGTGCCCTGCATCGTCTCCTCTTGGGGACCAACCAGCTGACCGATCAACTTATTGCAAGCCGGCCTCACGGTCTTATCAGACCTCGGAGGATTGTTTCGCAATTTTCCGTGACCAATGGCAAGATGCTTTGCCGAACAGCCAGACCAACATGACATCAAGAAATAAGATTTACCTAAGTGTCCACATTGAAGGCAGCCCCTGTTGCATGGAGGTAGACACTGGCTCTTCCAGGTCTATTGTGTCCTGGTCTACTATCAAACGTTTGGTGCCGTCTCTTTCAAAGAAGCGCCTGTCACCGTGCTTTATTCAGTTGCGGGATTATCAAAAGAACCACATTCCTGTTTGTGGGCAGTGGCAGGTACAGTGGTATATACAGTTTTATCATTTACTGCCAGTCATTTTTGATCATGGTGATGATCTTTCATTGCAATATCCCCTGAATATTGTTTAAATCAGGTGTCACCAAACTTTTGGACCTCAGGGACCACTAAACTCATAATTTTAAATCCCGTGGACCACTAATATGAATTAATGACGGGATGGGGTCATTCAGGCATTTAGCTTGGCTGCTTATTAGCGGAGAGAAGCATCCGGGGTCAACCTTAGGTTTGCTGTCCATTGCAGCTAGGAATCTCAAATACGGCCAAGAATGAATGCTTGTCTTGTAGCCAGCCCGGATGTTAGATTGGCCCCTTGCAAACTCTGTCTTTCGAGGAGCCTGGCCGAAGTTTTGTGCACCACTCACTGAAGCACCTGGACTCCCCCGGGGGGGGGGGAGGGAAGGGCTGGAGCTACTAAACAGGCAGCCAAGCTAGATGCCTGTTTAGGACTCATCCCATCAGCAAGTGGGAGTAATTGCTTTGGCGGTCTTTGGCAGGCTGTAGTTTGAAGATCCCTAATTTAGTGCAATATAAAAAATGCAAAGATTTTTCTGTGGACCACTGAAATTTTCTCACTGACCACCAGTGGTCCATGGACCACCGGTTGGTGATTTCTGGTTTAAATGATTGTTAGTTTTCCCTTGATTCCCATTCTTATAACTCCTCCAATGAAGTGATTTCATGGATTTTTTTCATATTTTATTGCTAATCCCACAACACTATTTTTTTGTCTCCCCACTGAATGTTATCTCCCCGATGACCACGACTTTCTCCTTCATTGTCATTTATGACTTATAGGTTTTCATTCTGTTATTCCCTTTTGGGCAGTCTTTCTGAGGCTCATAGTATCACCATTTTTACGTCCATACTGGGTTGCCTGGATTATAGATATCCTTTAGTTAACAGATCTTGCTTGCATTGCAGAACCTTCTAGATGATTCCTCTGTAAGAGAATTCTACTATAACTTTCATAAATCCTCCCTTTTTTCCATTTTTCTTTCCTAATATTTGGTCTGAGAGTCCTATCACCTGTTATTAAAACTAGCCTTACCTAATCTTGTCCCATAAGAATGTTGGGATAATATGCTAAGATTTCTCTGGAAACTTGGCTTTGGCCATGACGAGTAGGTTTTATCCTAACCTCTGGATGATTTGAGTTTGGGAAAAAGCTTTTTACAAACCATACTAGCTTAGATAAACCAATGTTCTGGCTTCATATAAACCCAAGTCCTAAGCCCAAGCAATATAATGCCTTTATTAGTTTGCTAGGAGAAACAATGTTTGAGTTTGAAGCTACATTAAATTGATTTAAAGAACACAGTTCAGGATTTCTCTTTGGTTAAAGTCCCCAATAACTTATAGTCAATTTATAATGGTGTCAACTGATGTCTGTCTAGAAATAGATCTGGGAATTGAATCACAGATAATGAGAGCCAATTGTCTAGTGTGTACAATACCTGAAGCACAGCACATTACTTACCACTTTGGATAAAGCCAATAGGCATTTCTGTGATGCAGTAAGATGTTTCTCTGTCATCCCAGATGATCAAAGGCAAACTGCATAACTTTATAGAAGGGAAATTCAGAGACTGTGGTTTTTTTTTACCTGGGCAGATGGAGATCATTCATCTTCTACAAAGAAGAAACAAAATGTTCTGAGTTTTTGTTTTTGTTTTGTTTTTGCCTCCTGCTGCTGGGTGCTTTGACAAGAAAATAATTTATGTTGGTATTTTAGGAAATGTTGACTAACCTCCATCTTTTATGTGCTTGCAAACAGAAGCTATTTAGAGAGATAGATTCTGAAGACAATGTACAGAGATGTGGGAGAACAAAATAACATTTGGAGATTGAAAAGTTGCAAGGATACTCCATTTCCCCAGTTCTCTTAAGAAAAGCACCAAAATGGAAATGGGGATCCTTGATTTATTGTTGGCTATAACATTGAGACCTATTCTGAAAGTACCAAGGAAAATGTACATTATGTGTGCATTACTTATACCCTGCCAGCCATCTCAGACTCTTACCATAGAGATGTGGTGAATATACTTCAACCTAAAGCACCGTGTTGCTTTATGGAGTGGCTCCTGGTCCCATTTCCATATTAAAGAGAAAACTATGGCACTGTGATCAATATAGATATTATAAACCCTCTTATTTTCTTAGATATTGCTTGACTGCTTTGGCAGTTGGTTATGACTACTGGCTGGCAGGAAATGAAATGCACTTGGTTAGAGGCTTACAGAAACAGTTTGACAATTTTGAATACAAGATCAGTCTCCATTTATTCAGTTGGTTGGGAAGGAGCAATTTTAAGAACTATAACAGATGCTTGAACATTCTATTCAGTAATTGAGTCTCTCTGCAAAAGTACCTATTTTTCAGAGTATAATACACACCTTTTTCCCTAAAAAAAGAGGCTGAAAATCTGGGTGCATCTTATACATTGAATACAGTAATTTTTGCCTCCCAAAACCCTGCCCCCTTTGCAAAAATGGCCATGCATAGCCTTTAGGGGGCTTCCAGAGTGCTCCTGGGGGCTGGGGAAGGCAAAAATGAACAAAAAACAGGCCATTTTTAGCTCATTTTTGCCCACCCCCCCAGAAGCACTCTATAAGCCTTCTAAAGGCTATGCATGCCCTTTTTTTACTTTCTGCCCTCCTGGAGGCTCAAGGAAAGCCTCCGGAGCCTGGGGAAGGTAAAGACGCACCCCCACTATGGTGCAGTAGGCCGAGTAGACCACACCCACCCTAGCCACACCCACCCAGCAGAGAACTGGTTGCTAAAATTTTTGAATCCCACCCTTGGGCTGGACAGTACAAGGGAGTGACCAAGGTACATCTGAAGGAGGAGGTATGAGACAGAGGAGTATGGAGAGTTTTGATCCACAATGGCCAAGAGTGGGACATGACTGAATGGCTGACAATATACCAAGAGGAGAAAAAAAAAGATACAGCAATGAAATACATGGAAAAAAGGAAAAAAAGAAGGGGCAGCGGGGAAATAAGGAATACCCTTCAGTGATTTAGAAACTTGGTCTCCCCTTATTTTCACTGACTGGATACTGTATTTGTACCTGCCTTTTCAGAATTTTTTTTTGAAACTATAGACACCTAATTTTGTACCACATATGGATTGCATTACAAACCAGTTTAGTGAAGTGGTTAAGTCATCAGGCTGCAAACTAGGATACTGTGAGTTCCAGTCCCACCTTAGGCACAAAGGCACCTTATCCACATCAGCTGGGGGATCTTGGGCAAGTCACTCTCTCTCAGTCTTAAGAAGAAGGCAAAGGCAAATCATTTCTGAGACCTGTCCAAGAAAACTTCAGGGACTTGTCTAGGCAGTTGGCAGAGTCCACATTGACTTGAAGGCAGAAAAAAAGTTATAGTATTATATTTACTTATGGCTTCAGTGAAATCTAGAATATTGCCAGAAGTGCTTAAAATTTGCATACACTTTTAGATTTTTTAAAAGATGTTTTGTTACATTATAATACTATTTCAGCTAAATGTAATTCTTACACACATACATTGCTATAACTTTATGTACTGGAAAATGTGGACAATAAAGATGGCAACTTTTTTTGCCTAGGTGTAAGACAGTTATAAAATAATCTCATCCAACTCTAAAAGAGTTTTTATGCTTGCTGCATTATAACGAAATTCTCTTGAGCTGCTGGCAGTTCAATTTATTTAGTATTTTGTGTATATATTATTATTAGTGTTAAGGCACATTTAATATTTTTGCTTTTATTACAAATATTTGTTCACTTTATTCTATAACCTTTTCATTGCTAAATATTCAATAAAATATAAAATATTCAGCTTTATGATAGTAAATCAAGGTTTATTCAGAAAGAATCTAGTAATTTTCTAGGTTTCAAATAAATTCACTATAATCTTTCAAGTCAAGGCTTTCTCTTTACTGCAGTCCAGCTACTGATAATATTCCAGAAAAGCAGCTGTGTAAACAAACTGTACCTTCCCACTATTCTTTCATTAGGCAAATTCTGAAGCCTTGACACATGAAATATATGTCAAATATATAAACAATATTTCCAAGCCTCCAGCCTCTAGATGGCAGTGTTACTTCTTTTTCCTCTGCTTTTAGTTCTCTCTTTAAGTTTTCTTTGCATTAAGAAAAAAAATTGTTAAAAACGACAATCCTGCCATGCGTGAAGAAAAGAAAGGTATCCTTAATCCACAAATACAAAAAATGGGAAAAATAGAAGAAGAGAAAAAGAGACCAATCCAATGTAAATAGTAAGAGGCATTTGTGGAAATTTCATCCATAAAAAGGAAACAAAATTAAAGAAAAAAAGATAACACAATAGTCTTAATTCAGGTTAATCCACCGCTTACTCTCTTCTGTCTTCAATTTTAACTTTATTCTAAATCTTTTTGGGCGTTCTCTAAAAGTAAAATTTATCTCACCAATTCTGACACACTCTCTCTCCTGCGGAGCTTCCGTTCAGGGGTCTGTCCCAAACTTATGCAGCTTAAAAATGGCTGCTTCTCTTGTAGCCGGCAAAAAGAGCTTTCTCCTGGATCGATTAGGGACTTTGCGATGTCCCTGAGATCAGCAGGACATGCTCTTCTCTATCACCATCTCTTCGGGATGGTTTAGGTCCAAAAGGACCATCCAGCAACAGAAATATTAACACCAATCCTGGAGCTCCAAGACTGCATGTTGTGTGGTAGCGACGTCAGCCCTGCTTCTCCTCTGAATTTATTTGAAATCTAGTAAAAGGCCTTGGACGTCCTTGTGGCAATGTTTACAACCTGAAAAAATGGTGCCTTATGAAGAAGAAGAGGAAATAACTTTGCAAAAAATTATTGAATTATTAGAAATTCAAAAAGTCCTAATAAGCACAGAAAGAATTGAAAAGAATTTGGGGATTATAGAACAAAGAATAGAAAGAATGGAGGGAAGAGTTGACGATATTGATGAAACAATGATGAAACTTGAAGATAGACCTCAAAAAATTCCAGAGAAATATGAACAAAGTGACAAGAAAATTGTTGATACTGACAGCAAACTGAGAGTGGAGGAAAATGATATGTATGGAATAGAATAGAATAGAATAGAATAGAATATAATTTTATTATTTGTATGCCGCCCTTCTCTGGGAGGACTCAGTGCGGCGAACAATTCAAGGGGGAAAAAGGGGAACATAAAAAACAAAATACAAATAATAAAAGTAAACAACAGTCGCACAACCATACATGTCGAGAGGGGAGGGAACTCATCACCCCCAGGCCTGCCGGCAAAGCCAGGTTTTGACGGCTTTTCGGAAGGCCTGGAGAGAGGTGAGGGTCCGAATCCCTGCGGGGAGTTCATTCCAGAGGGCCGGAGCTGCCACAGAGAAGGCCCTCCCCTGGGTAATAGCCAGGTGGCATTGGCTGGTAGATGGCACCCGGAGGAGGCCAACCCTGTGAGATCTAATGGGTCTATGGGAGGTAATTGGCAGCAGGCGGTCTCTCAAGTACCCAGATCCAATACCATGAAGGGCTTTATAAGTTAAATACTGAAAGGAGAGGTAGACAAGCTGGATCTCTATCTCATGCTTCAAAGCATAGATGAAGAAAGGGGAGAAAATTTGGCAGAAAGAATGAGAGTATCTTTGCAGAAGCACCAGTGATAACCAAAGGCAAGCTGATGGAAGGAACAGATGGAGGGTTTCAAGTCTTTACAAAATATGCAATGAACAACAAGTTGCCAAGAGAAGTTCACATAAGACTTATCAAGAAAACCTAGAATACAGATTTTACAAATGGCAAGAGATACTGGACTGCACTACTACTGGAAGGATACAGGATGATGAAATAAAATGTCACAATAAAATTAAGTTAAACTTAATTAAACTTTGAGTATTATGTATAAGACAAAGTAATAATAGTTATAGTCAAATAAATGATTAATAATGATAATAATGCATTTATATATACTAGATTGATATATGTAATTTTATATAAGGTGTAAATGAGGATTATGGAGATGATGTGGAAAGCCTTTTTTAAATAAAAGGTAAACAGTTCTATATAGAATAGAATACAAAGATGTAACACCATTGGATGAGTCCAGAATTGTGTAATGAAATGTCATAATATAAATTTACTTTAAATTTAGTATGTTTCACATGAAAAGGATGTAATAATAGCTATATTCAATGAATGTTTAATAATCATAATAATTGTATGCATATATATTAGATTGATGATATGAGCAATGGTATGTGCGAAAAGAGTAAGTTGACATATGAAATTAGAGAACAAGAAGATAAACAATTTTATAGGACATGGGATCTATTTAATTAGTGGTTAGATAAAATAATAATAATATGGAATTGAAATTTGTTTAGAGAATGTTACCAACACCAAAATAAGAGAATGATTTAAAATAGGATTTTTAAAAATACTTATTATTGGATATGTTGAAGATGATGTAACGAATTATTATAATATAAATGAACCCATATTTAGAATATCTTGTTTAAAATGAAGAAATAATGACAGTCAAACAAATGAAGTACTATAATAATAATGTATAAAAATATACTTGATTGACAATTTGTGACTTTATATAAAATTTAAGGGATGACTTCGGAAAGGATGCACAAAAACCTTGTAACCAATCAACACACTGTACGGAATTGAATATGTTTTTATGTTATGTGTTTTGTTTGTTTATTTTTGTTTAAAAAAAATAAAAACATATATTAAAAAAAGAAAGAATCTAGTAATTTTAAAAATAATATACCTCCTCTGAAAATTATTTATGAGCAAGCTGTTTATCTAGCTGTACTAGATAATCTAGTTCAGGGGTGGGTTTCAAAAATTTCAGCAACAAGTTCTCTGCCTGGTTGCTGGATTGGTGTGGCCATGGTGGGCATGGCCTAGTTGGCCTCCTGCACCATGGCCTCTGGGAGGGTGAAAACTTCCTTCCCTGGGCTCCGGAGACCTCCTGGGAGGCCTGTTTTCCCCCTCCCCGAGCCTCCCCATTGGCCCTTACCTTGCATCCAAAATGGGCCGTGTGGAGCGGGGTTGGTGGGGCCAGCCAGGGGTGGGCTTTGGAAGTTCTCCAAACCAGCTATAACGTTAGCTATGGTGTCTCCCGAACCCGGAGGAACTTGTTGATCAACTACAACCCTGATCTAGTTGTACTTTTATCTCTTCAGAACATTTTAGATGCTACTAAATTCACAAAAAACTCCTTGTTTATGAGGTCTATCCTGTTCAGTTATCTAATTTTGTCTTTTGGTTTACTTAGGATGTTTGGAAGGGGTCCAGGACAACTTGATATGCCCAACTTGCTATGGCCATCTCACCATGGCCAACCCATCATGGGACACTTTGCAGTGGGACAAGAGTTACAAAGAAATATCTATTCTATTACACCATATCAAAGAAATGGTGTAATAGAATCATTAAAGAAAGATGCCAAAGGAGAAACAAAGTGAAATGTGAATGACAAAAAGTAAAATATTTTAAAAAATTATTTTAAATAATTTAATTGAACTGTAGAATTGTCTTGTGTCGAGTTGTCCCCATAGTGAGTTGTCCAATTCCAGTTTTGGTGGGCTTTACTTGGTTTGTGTACTGCATTGATAATGTAGTAGTTTGATGGTGGTTAAACCACTAGGCTCATAGAGCACTATATATCTATTTGTTTTATTTGTACTAAGTCTTTTTAAAAATATATTTTTAATTTGGTATTCCAAATCCATTCTACTCAGAGGGAGAGTAAACATTCAAGCCCTGTGGGTGAGGAGAAAAGGAAATACCACCCAAAATGGAAACAAATGATTGAAAACATTTCCAAGACATTTTTTTGTAATCCCAAATTACCAGAACCAGCCCCTATTTATATTCATTTATAGCATTTTAACTTGATTATATTTTGTGGCATTCCTCTGTTTATTAATAAGGACATCTAATAATTACGATTTTCAATTTGTTTTTAAATGCTACTTCCCCATCTGTTCAGCTTGCTTCACTTCCATCATGTTAATTCATTCATTGTTGCCAACCTATCCTTTTCATCATGTTCTTGGGCCAATTTTAGGGCTTATTTTGCTTGCTGAGTACATTCCTTTTACCTGGATAATTGATAGGTATGACTCTGCTGTTTTTTTCCACCTTGGCTTTGTCTTGTTGTTTCTGCCCTGCTTTTCCATTTGTACGTCAGCAGAGATCTCTTATTTCAAGCAGCTTTATATTTCTTGGAAGTTCTCTCTCAAAGCAAAATTCACCCTTGGTGTAATTCAACATATCCGAGTAGCTTTACACCAGTGATAAATAATTGCAGGGTCACTTAACCTAATTACATTAATATCCATAGTTTCACTCTCCCCCCACCCATCTTTTTTTGAGGCTGTTGTTGACAATTGTTGAAAGGATCTATTAATAAGCTTATAATCCAGATTTAAATCATGTGATTGTAGCTCACATTTATTGGGCATTTTGGCTCCAGCAGAAATGCATTGTGGAAGTTAAAGGGCTGTAGCAGTTCAGAGTTGAATAAGAGAGATTTTGATGTGCTGTGCAGATCCTAGGGAAGAACTATAGAGGACAATCTAGTGCAGGGCTGTCAAAAGCCAGCCAGGGGCCCGGATGCGTCACGCACTGGCCATGCCCAGTTAGCGAAGGGGAAAAAAGCAAGGGTGAAATCCAGCAGGTTCCGACAGATTCTGGAGAACCGGTAGCAGAAATTTTGAGTAGTTCGGAGAACTGACAAATACCACCTCTGGCTGGCCACAGAGTAAGGTGGGAATGGAGATTTTGCAGTATCCTTCTTCTGCCATGCCCACCAAGCCATACCCACCAAGCCACACCATGCCCACCAAGCCACTTCCACAGAACTGGTAGTAAAAAAAAAAAGAATTTCATCACTGAAAAAAAGTCCCAATATGTCACGTGATGCCACCATGACAACAGGAGTTTGACACCGCTGATCTAGTGGATAACTGAAATTAGGAAACATTACATCTGACTGGGTCAAACCGGGCAGCCATGGACATGTCACTCCATGCTAGCTTATCTCAAGAGTCTTTCTAGTTAGAAGAGGCTGGAAGAATATAGAGTGGGATAAAATGCAAGAAAGAAAGCCACAAATTTCACATTTCTTTCACTGTAACGTATATTCTTCTATTTTTTTTTGTTGGACAAGCAGGGGTCCTGGATTATTCACTTTAGTGTTGTTTATCAACTGAAAGGCTGCTCACAATTCTCAAGAATCTACAGTAATGAGATACCACTGACTCTTCACAAGCAAATTATTTCTGCAAACTGAAGCTGTAGAGGAAGATTGGCTGGGATAGATTAGCAGTATTTCAGGATCTTTTCCAAAGAATTTGTAGCTATATTGCAAGAAAACTACAGAGGAAGAAGTAGTGGCTTTGTTATAAGACTATTGTTGATTAATGCTAAAGTTTGGTGAAATGAAACACAATGTTCATTAATGCCTAGGGTGGACAGAGAAAATGCAGAAACCTAGAGATGAGTTTGTGCCAGTGGGAAAACAGACTACTGACAAATGCCTTAGTGTCACTGTAATTTCAAAGAAAATACCAACTTTATTCCAATTTCAAACAACCGTATCAAAGGTCAGAAAACATCCTTCAAGTTCAGCTGTAATGCAACTTACGTTATATGTTCAGACAAATCCCATATGGCTTCTGAATTGCTGTAAAGCATTAAGGTAGAGGTGCCCTAAATGACTTTAGCTTCAGAGACAGTAGAAATCTGTAGGAAAAAGACATGAAATAGGATGTCAAGTCATATAAAACATTGAGAGCCATTGTGGTGTATTCAGGGCCAGTTATTCTCTCTTGCCCTAGGAACCACGTTTGAAATTTTGCTTATAAGAAACTGCAGGAACTAGTCCAGGCAGTCAACAGGAGACAACACTGACCTGAAGGCAATAATAATAAAAAGAAATACCATTTGCCTACAGGCAAGAACTGGTGGGACTGCAAAACAGACATAGTAATAGAAAATGAAGACGCTCTGGGACTTCAAACGGAGAATTCAAACAGACAAACATCTGTCACATAACACTCCAGGCTTAACAATTGTTGATAAGAAAGACAAAAAAGTACCTGGAGGCAATGGAATAGAAAAGGAAGAACTGGAGAAAACCACAACATACAAACACCTGCAAATAGAAGTAGAATAACCTGTGGGGGGGGGGAGAGAAAGAAAAATAGCATCAATAATAATAGGTCTCATGAGTGCAATCCTAAATCATCTGGGACCATGACTTTGAACGTTATGGGCATAGACGAAATTGACAGTAATCAATTGCAAACGTCCGTTTTCTTTGGAACAGGTTACATCTTGTGACCAGAAAGAGATAATTTGCTGCAGCCATCTCACCATAGCCATCTCGCCAAAGCCATCTCTCTGCAGCCAATTTGCTGAGGGACAACTCAGCATGGCCAACTTGCTGTGGGAAAATTCCACACTGGATAACTCAACATGAAAAATGTTATCTGCCATTATTTCCTTGACATCACTTCCAGTGACAAAAAGGGAAATAATGTCGAAGAGACAGTGGTGGATAACATCGCGTTGAGTTATCTGGCATGGAGTTGTCCCACAGTGTAGTAAGTTGTCCTGTCTGTTGGTGACATGGCTGTGACAGGAGTGAAATGCTACTGGTTCTGACTGGTTCGCTAGAACCGGTAGCAAAAAATGCTAAGGTCCGCCCGAACCAGTAGTAAAAAAAAAGCTTTAAAAAGTGTGTGTGTGTGGGGGGGGAAGGTTCCATGACACTCAGTTGTGCTATGCGATCATTGGAACCTTTTTTTCACTTTTTAAAGCATTTTTTTTTACTAATAGTTCCAGTGAATAAGTAGTAAAAATGCATTAAAAACTGGGGAAAAAAGATCCCAACGATTGCGTGGCATAACTGAAGGTCAAAGAACCATCCCCCCACTTTTTAAAGCATTTTTTTACTACCTATTCGCCAGAACCAGTAGTAAAAATGCTTCAAAAAGTGAAAAAAATGGTTCTGATGATCGTGTGGATCAGCTGTGAGCCGCACGATCATCGGATCCTCTTTATTTCACTTTTTAAAGCATTTTTTCCCCTACCTATTTGACCGAACTGGCAGGAAAAAAATGCTAAGTGGAATAACGTTGGCCAGCCCAAATAGTCACATGAATCACCACCGAGCCACGCCCACAGAACTGGTGGCAAAAAAAATTACCTGGGCTGTGATGAAATGCTGCAGTGAGTTGGCCATGGTGAAATGGCTGTGGTGAGATGGCCATCATGAGCCAGCCATGGTGAGTTGTCCTAGTGACATGCCTTTAATATCATCAAAGAACATCTATCTACCTATTCTAGATCTTTGGGAATGATTCAGTAGGTAGATAAAAATGTCAAATCCAGTCTAAACATCTGACTGTGCAACTAATCATAATAATTGGCACATCAGTCTGACTAAATTCTGTTAAATGACTATTGGTTATTTTACAGTCTGTTATACCACAATTGTTCATCAGATTTACTGACAGAATAGGAACTCAATGAATGAAGAGCACTGAGTTTCATCTGCAGCAATCAGTAGGAGAGTCCTTGAATCTCATGAAGTGAACAATGTTATTCTCTTAGTCTTAAAGAAAGTCATACAGTTTATCCTTTAAGGCCATTACTGTCTATTTTTGCTGGTAATGGCTCTCCAAGGATCTTGTGCAGAATTCTTGCTCTGATTCATCAATCTAGGAACACTAGTGACCAAATACAGAATTTGAAGTATATTAAGTACATACTGTTTTGTAGAGTATATCTATTCCAGAGGTGGTATTCAGACAGTTCTCTCCAGTTCCAGCGAACTGGTAGTGGCAGCTGTGGGAGGCTCCATATACCCGCCCCAATGTAATGCACAAGCACTATGCATGCACAGAAGGTGGTGCGCATGCGCAGATGAGGTGCGTGCAAGCAAATTGACCGCATGCGTATGCTCTCACATTTGCGAACTAATAGGGAAAATAAGTGAATCCCACTGCTGATCTATTCACATTTAAATGCATTTATTGCATCACTCTCTAATTCTGGATCAATCTCAGTTTGACTAAGATAATATAATCCAATTACACACAAATCTGTAAACTTTGCAATACTTCTATTATTTTTAATTATAATTTATTAAAAGTATTATTAATACTTTTAGTATGTTTTCTAACAAAGAAGTGTAGATTATAGAAACCAACAAGTATAGAAACAAATAATCCCCTCATAATAAAATGCTAAACCTGAACATGCATTTCACAGAGCTAATAGCTGTTGTTATTCTTCTCCAAGTTACTACTATTTGTTTACTGTGATATGAAGTCCCTCATTAACACTATCCGAAGAGTTTGAGGTTTTGGAGTAGAAAAACGATTTTTAGTATGAATGCTACCAAACAGAAACTATATGTTTGCTAAACTTCATATGTGGACAATGAATAAACGAATGGATGAAATTTCTTTTAAAAGTCTTGTATATAAGTCAGGTGCCAATATGATAGTGGCCCCTGCTGTAGGACCTTGTGCCAGCAACATCCTGACCAGTTTGCCTGTTTGGACAGGTTCAGGCAAACCAAATACTAATTTTTCATCTGGTTCACCGAACTGGTAGTTGCAAGGACTGGCTGGCCCCTCCCAGCCACCCTGCCCCTCCCAGAAGTCTCCACATGGCCTGTTTTTTATGCCAGGTAAGTGCAGGGCCCATATGGAGGCTCTGGGAGGGTGAAAAATGGGCCTCCCAGAAGTTCCAGAAGTCTGGAAATCGGCCTGTTTCCAGCCTCCAGAGAGTCTCCGGAACCCAGGGGAGGCAGTTTTCGCCCTCACGGAGGCTCAAGAAGAGCCTCCAGAGCCCGAGGAGAGCGAAAAGTGAGCTTCTTAGAAATCTGGAAATGGGCCTGTTCCGGGCCTCCGGAGAGCTTCTGGAACCCAGGGAAGGCTGTTTTTGCCCTCACAGAAGCTCAAGGAAAGCCTCTGGAGCCTGAGGAGGGCAAAAACAGCACCCCCTGTCGTGGTGCAGGAGGCCGAGTAGGCCACACCCACCATGGCCACGCCCACCTAGCAACCAGACAGACAACCGGTTGCTAAAATTTTTGAATCCACCTCTGATCCTGACTTTAGATGTTGGTGTTAGTCAAGGTATATGTCCCTCTGCAAAAAATAATTTGAAAGGAAGCTGTGGTCTAAAATAATTTCATACGATGAAAACATCTGGTCTTGCCTATCCTTTATAAAAATTTGTGCTGTGCTTTGCTTTAGAAAGCTCATTTGAGGTATTGTATTGATAAGGTCTTTTTTGTGGGTAAAAGGAAGGAATTTTCATTAATCAAAAGGTCGTCTTTGTTTATAGCACTGGTATTCCTTTCTTTTTTTTAAAAAAAAAGCCTACTTCTTTCCTCCTGATGTCTTGTGAAACCCCCACCCCGAATGCCTGAATCTATTCCCATCGCTTTCTCTAATGAAACCTTTTATGTGGCTACACATTATTTGCCTCACGGACTGCTAGTGAACAAAAATGCACTGAACAAGAATTTCATGTCATAAAAATCTTTCATCAGTCAAACAGCCCCCAATAAATGTATGCATTTTCTTGGAAGAAATACCAAGGGAACAGAGCAAGCCTCAGTTGATGTTTTTAATTGTGCCCATATTACACACAATACTACTCACCAAACGCTTTGAAATGTCTTTGTTAGCATTTAAGGCATCATTTCTAAATAACAAATTTGCAGCCAAGAGTAGTGATGCTGAGATTGAGCATCCTCTGTGCTGCTTTTGCAGAAAATGCAATGGAAGCTCAGGAGCTTCCTTTTTATTACAAAAGAGCAGAGATCAGGGTATGAGAAATTACTCCTAGCTGTCATAGATAACTCAAATGTTAAATGCATAGAAGGGAGAAATGTTTTAAGTAGTAACTCTGTTATTGATCCAATTTTATGCTGTCTAGTTATTCTTTTAAGGGTGTCTTATCCAGTATCTTCTGGCTCCACATTTCTCTCTTTTGTTTGTAGGAAGATTCAAAATTTCATCTTCTAGAACAGGGGTGTCAAACTCAATGCCAAAGACCCTGATTTGGCCTCCGGGGTACTTAGATCTGGCACACGAGGCCCTCCTGAAAACAGCAAAGGACCAGCCTGCGGTGCTTCTGCCAGCAAAAATGGGCTCTGGAACTCCGTTTTCAACTGCTTCGGTCTCCTGCAATCCTCTGCCAGTGAAAATGGCGCTTGGGAGGGCTGAAAATGGAGCCTGTTTTCACTGATAGAGTGCTCAGGCCACCACAGATGCCCCTGACAGGAGTGATGGCAAGCTGGCTACTCCCACCCTAGCCACAACCTCCATCCCCCTGAGGTCAAACACAACCCTGATGCAGCCCTCAATGAAATCGAGTTTGACACTCCTGTTCTAGAACGTTACTTTCTAAATATAGTCTTCCCAAAAATTAGTCCTGGAAACTAAGATGGCAGGGTTCATTACAAGACTTATTCTCTATCCTCTTTGGTCTTATTCAGAAGCAACAAAATACTTTGGGGCTCCATTTTTAAGAATCATAGAAGGAGCTGGAAATACCAAATTTTATAGCAAAAAAAGACAGGGAAATATTTATCATCAGTGAGGGCTTCAAGAAAATAGAAAACAATGGGAAATAATAAATTTCCTTCCATGTAGGAATAGGAAACCATCTCAGTTCAGATAAATTGCTCATCTATGTATGATCTCTGCCTCTTTATAAATACTATCTCAGACCCAAAGAGAAATAAATGTCTGTGAATAACTGGTAAACATTCTGGACAATGTAGAATGAAATCATGGGTTGAAGAATCTAATTTTGGTTTATCAGTGGCACAATATGCAATGCTTTATATATAGGTGATCTATAAATAACTCACTTGAGTAGCTGATCTGTGTGTACCGGTATGTGTGCTTATACAGAATTATGATTTTTAAGATTATGATATATAAAGTATATTTTAATTTGACTATGGCTATTTTCTACAGCCAAACAAAAATATAATTAAAAATGATTCAGCACAAAAATAAACCCAATACTATCTAAAACTGTCAATAAACTTCTATTGGAGTTTTCTAACTGCAGGCCTGGGGAGAAACACCAGGTATTCATAGCCTTCTGAAAGGTTGTTCAGGGCCCTCCAAATTTTATGAAAGAAGCTGTTTTATATGCACAATATTCCTTTCAAATTGATTGAGATTTTGAGACCATCAAAGTTGTTGATCTAATTCAGAGATTTTACTAAATTGCCATTGAATGCCATCTCTGAATCAAAGATTTATACAGTCTGGTCACCTTCAATTTTAACTTCTTTCCATATTTGAAGAATTATGCATCCCTGCTCACAGTTACTCACACCCTAGTCTTGACCAATGGTGGGATTCAATTTTTTTAATATCAGTTCTGTGGGTGTGGCTTGGTGGGCGTGGCTTGGTGGGTGTGGCAGGGGAAGGATACTGCAAAATCCCCATTTCGTCTTGATCAGCTGGGACTCGGGAGGCAGAGAATAGATGGGGCCTGGACCAGTCAGAGGTGGTATTTACTAGTTCTCTGAACTACTCAAAATTTCCGCTACTAATTCTCCAGAACTGGTCAGAACCTGCTGAATACCACCTCTGCTCTTGACTATTGCAATGCCTTCTACATGAAGCTGCCCTTGAACAATATCCAGAAGCTTCAATTGGTTCAAAATATGATGGCCCACATTGTTTTGTGTAAGCCTAAATTTACACATGTGTCACTTCTCCCGTGGGAGCTACATTGGCTTCCAATTTGCTTCTAGATCCAATTCAAGGTGCTGATTGTCACCTTCAAAACCTTATATGGCTTGCGACCATCTTTTCCCAGTCACCCAACCCATCAGAGTGGGGGGGGGGGAAGAGAAGTTTAAGTGTCTCCTTGCTTAAAGAGGTCTATTTAGTGAGACCAAGAAGAAGGGCCTTCTTTGTTGTGGCTCCGTCCCTGTGTAACATCATCCCTGCAGTCATAACATTGTCCCCCTGCCCATTTGATACTCTTTCTCAAGCACCTGAAGACATAGTTCACTCAATTAGCCTAGAGACACCATACTAGTACAGAGGTGACTGGTCTGATTGTTGCCACCAGAGAGGTGGGGGTTTATTGATTTACTACAGCTTTTGTACATTTTAAGCTATATAGAGTCACTGTGACTGACTTGGGTGGCCGTATAATTTTTTAAAAAATAAATAAATAAACAATCAGGTCCTGATTTTATCTACTCTCTCATATATATATGCATACATCCCTTTCACAGCAGCAACATAATTATGCTTTTATTGGAAATAGAAAATTTTAGTTGTCAGATTACTAATAGATTTTTGATCCAAGGCAATGCTAATGTTTGTATGTCCATTCCAAGAAGAATCTGTGGGAACTCTGTCCTTCTCTACGGTCAGGGTACAGAAGCTCCACAGAGCTCCAATTATGCTGCTTCTAAAAATATGGGCTTCACCAACCAACAATGTGTGCAGGTTCTGCTATCTGACATCAACTCTGAGGCAAAGAATTCATTACCTGATTCAGTGCAGCCAGGGGTGGGATTGAAAATTTTTAGCAGCCGGTTCTCTGCCTGGTTGCTGGTGGGCATGGCCATGGGGGTGTGGCCTCCTGCACCATGGTGGGGGATGGGCATTTTCACCCTCCCCAGGCTCCAGAGGCTTTTCTACAGCCTCCAGGAGGGTGAAAAGTCTCCTCCTAGCTCTGGAGGCCCTCCAGAAACAGGCCCATTTCTGGACTTCCAGAACTTCTGGGAGGTCCAGCATGATTAACGAGTCACATAGAGACTCCTGGGAGGGAAGGGATGAGGTGGGCGGGGCCAGCCAGTCATTCCAATTACTGGTTCGGCGAGCCAGATGCAATATTAACATCCGGTTCCCCGACCAGTTCAAACCGGCCGAATCCCACCAATGAGTGCAGCTGCATATAAAATACGCATAGCAATGAAAGCAACTGAATCTGCTCAATTTTGGTTTGGTTTAGGACTGAGTTACCTTCTCCTTAGTCAAAACATCTAAGTTTTTTATCTTTAAATTTCTTTGTTAAATTTACTGTTTTCTTTATCCCTGTTAGGTAAGCCACCCAGAAATTTGTAGAATTGGATGTCATCCAAATCACATGGATAAATACATTCTAAAAATCTTTTAGCCTTAGGCCTAGTGTTAAGTGATCTTTGACATTTCTTTTGGTAAAAAAAATTACTTATCCTTGGTCACTTATTTTAATCTTTTAGCTAAAAATACATTGATCTAAATATATTTTTCTGTATATTTAGAATGTGCTGGTTAATGACCACAATGAAGATTGATCTGATTTGCAACGATTTCTGTATAGGTTAATGACATTCTAAAAGGGGTACGTAAAGTATATTGCACTATGTAAAGAGACGCCATGTTCACCTATGCTAAAAGATATTCATTGCTGTCAAATAATGCTGTGGCATTTCACATGAGTAGTTGAACGGCTTTCATTTTCCAAAAGAAAAGGGCACTGGGGTTTTATCTGAAGATTTCATTATAAACTTTTTTAAAAAACAAAAATCAAAGGCGTATGGTTCCTGTCTATTAGAATGCTAGCCAATACTGGAATTCAATTTTCCAGCTTGTCATCCAGGTCTGCTTTGAGGGACAGATGTCGAGCACTGAGTCCTGTGAACACATGTCCTGTCACAGAGGGAACATTGCCTATCTTCCACTTGAAGTTTGCAACTTGTCAGGTTGTTATGGAAGATGAATTCTAGTCAACATTTTGGAAGTGCACATGAAGCATGGTGGATAATTTGTTGTGGAGAGAATAGAACCCCCCCTCCAACCAAATAAATCTGAGGTGAACATTTTTTTCCAGTGTAAATCTGAAAACTTCCCTCCTGTAGAGCAGGGGTGTCAAACTCAAGGCCCGGGGATTGGATCCAGACCACAAGGTGTTTAGATTTGGCCCATGGGGCTGCCTTGGAAACAGTGAAGGACTGGCCCATGGTGCCTCTGCCAGTGAAAACGGAGTTCGGGGGGGGGGGCTTTTTCTCTGGCAGAGCACTCGGGCCACCACATGCACCCCTGACAGGAGTGATGGTGAGTTGGCCATGCCCACCCTGGCCACACCCACTCCAGCCCCCGAAGGTCAAACAGAACATTAATGCAGCCCTCAATGAAATTGAGTTTGACACCTCTGTTGTAGAGAAACGAACTGTACAGGGTATGCTGCACATCAGATTGGACAGTCCTATTCCATCCTGCTAGATTTTGACAGGGTATAAATTCAAGTCTGGTTTTCAACAGAGTAGTTTTACTTTTAAGGGTTTTAAGTATTATGACTGGCTGGGTTGGCTTGCTATGCAAAGAATATGTAGGCTAAGTGGTCCATATGTTGGACAGGAATGGGAAATTGTTTCTATGTTGAATCTATGGGTTGCTGTGGAAGAAATCTGCCCAGAAGGCAGGGCAGATACTTTCCTTATATCTGGACCAAAAAAAAAAAAGTTCTTTGCTTTCTTAGCTAGTAGACAAGGCATTAGAACCCGGAAAATCCTTTAAAAGAGATGGTTCTTAAACAGCTACAGAGCATCTTTATTTAAACCATTGAAGTGCTTTTTAGCTTGCACAGCTGCTTGTTAAGCTGCTCTCAGCTCTCTCCCCGCACATGTACATGCAACAGCAAATTCTCTTTGCAGGGGAAAAAAGTAATGCAGAAAATTGCTCTTAAATTCTTATCTCTTTGGGAAATGGCTTGAAGAAAAGAGCAAAATGACTGGGAATGGAGAGTCAAAAAAATGTAGATATTTGACACATCAGCATAAATGAATTGAAGCCATTTGGAAGCCATTTCCGACAAAACACAAATGAAACCTTCATTGCATAGCTCTGAAACCCAAGTCATGGTTTGTAGAAAGTGTACATCCCTGTTATTTTTACATTTCAGTTCTTCCATAGTGGGATGAGAGTATTGCAGGCACAAGTGATTGAACAAGTCAAACTAGTGCCTTAGACTTCAAGAGTATTGACTTCAACAAACTTAGGGAGACCTTAGGAAGGATTCCATGGATGGAAATCTTAAGATTTAATGGGGAAACAACTCAAGATGCTTGATAAACTTTGACAATGCCCTTATTCACAAAAAGAATAAAAATAAAAAAATTGGAAAAGTGACACATAACTAAAACAGAATACCAGCAAATAGCCCAAATCTGCAAGGACAAAGTTTAAAAAGCTAAGACGCAGAATGAACTAAGACTTGCAACAAATGCCAAAATAGCAGTATTTTTTTCCAATTTGTAAAAAACAAGAAAAAAGTCAAGGAGATGATTGGTACACTATGGGAGCAGATGGCAAGGAGATGACAGGAAGAAGGAAAAAAGTGGAACTGCTTAATTCATTCTTTGCCTCTATCTTTATAAAAAGGGGAAAAATAGTACAACCTATAAAAAGCAATACCATAGAAGACAGAATAGGAATACAAGTCAAAATAGCCAATAAAATGATAAAAGAACTCCTATCCAGTCTAAACGAGTTCAAATCACCAGAACCAGATGGGTTACATCCCAGAAGAAACTGGCCATTGTGATCTCAGAACCAATGAACAAAATATTTCAAACATCCTGGACCACTGGGGAACAACCAGAAGACTGGAAAATAGCTGATGTATGTCCATGCTTCAAAAAGGGGGAAAATGGATCCAGAAAATCAGTCTGACATCAAAACATGGGAAAATCCTGGAAAAGTTAAGCTGTGGGTCTGTGAACACATACAAATGAGCAAGCCTATTACTAGAAGTCAAAATGACTTTGTTAAAAACAGATCATACTAGATAAATTTATTGTCTTCTTTGAAAAACTGGACCAGCAAAGTGCTGTAGATTACACAGTTTACTTAGACTTCAGTAAAACATTTGACAAAGTAGAATATAGCCTACTTTGGTAAGATAGAACAATGTGGGATAGACAATATCACTGACAGAGGGATTCACAAGGAGGAAGGTATGCAGTGAGATACCTCAGTGTTCTTTCTTAGGTTCAGTAGTCTTCAGCATCTTCATAAATGATCTACATGAGGTGATAGAAGGGGAACTCATCAAATTTGCAGATGATTCCAAGCTTAAGTCATGAATTTAAGCTAGAGAAAGATCTTGACATGTTTGAACATTATGCCTTATATAACAAAATGCAATTCAGTGGGCAGAAAAATATGGCTTTATACTTAGACAGGAAAACCAAATGCATAGGTACGGAATAGGTGGTACCTGGCTCAAGATTAACAACTGGTTTAGGTGTGGTTTAGGTGTTCTAGTAGGCTAGCATTTAAGTTTAAGAAGCAGTTGCTGTGGCTACAGTCCTAGGCTACATCAATAGAGGGATGGTATCAATATCACATGAAATGATAGTACTGCGTTATGCTGCACTGGTAAAACCACACTTGGAATACTGTGTCCAGTTCTGGTCACCACAATATGAAAAAGATGCTGAGACTCTAGAAAGAGTGTATGTAGAGAAGAGCAAAAAAGGTGATAATGGGTCTGGAGGCTAAACCATACAATAAATGTTTGCAGGAATTGGGTATATCTAATTTATTGAAATTAGAGAAAAACAAGGATGATATGACAGCAGTCTTCCAATACTTTAGGGGCACAGGAAAGAGAGAGTCAACTTATTTTCCAAAGCACCCGAGGGCAGGATAACAAGTAATGGATGAAAAATTATTAAAGATAGACCCAACCTAGAATTAAGGAGAAATTTCCTAACAGTGAGAACAAATGATCAGTGAAATGGCTTGCTTCCAGAAGTTGTGGGTGCTCCTTCATTGGAGGTTTTCAAGAAGAAACTGGACAACCATTTATTGGAAATGGTATAGGAACTCCTGCAATGTTCAGGGTGTTGGTCTAGAAGATCTCCAAGGTCCCTTCCAACCTTGCTATTCTTTATTATACATTCTAATGGTAACTCTTTTGTTATCACTGACTAGCATTTTATAGATTTTTTTAAAGGTTACAGGGCTCAGATTAAAATACATAAACATTTTCTGAAAGATTAATAGAAATCAATAAAATAGTTTATACGACCAAACACTACAAACTCGAAAGGAAAAAAGATTTTTTTAAAAAAATCTAAATATTTAAATCTCATTGATATTCTCTTCTATTAAAACTCATTGACTAAGTTATAAAACTACTTAGTGAATAAAATACTGAGAAGCTAATATACTGAGTTACAAGTGAGTATATGTTGTGTTACATGGTGTGTAGTCATTATTATCAGTGCAAATCAGTTCACTGCAGGACAAGGAACTATTCATTGAAGAGTATGGATTGCAATCTGCCAGAGGTTGTTAGATCAATGTTTTCCACTTCCTACTCTCAGGCTGAGAAAGAGTAACAAGCCAAAGGGATCGCTTTGCTCCAGCACCTTAACCACTATGCCATACATATCTCATATAAAGGTAAAAGGTAAAGGTTCCCCTCTCACATATGTGCTAGTCGCTCCTGACTCTAGGGGGCAGTGCTCATTTCACTTTCAAAGACGAAGAGCCAGCGATGTCCAAAGACGTCTCCGTGGTCATGTGGCTGACATGACCAAATGCCAAAGGCGCACGGAATGCTGTTACCTTCCCACCAAAGATGATTCCTATTTTTCTACTTGCATTTTTTACATGCTTTCGAACTGCTAGGTTGGCAGAAGCTGGGACAAGTAACAGGAACTCACACCGTTACGCAGCACTAGGGATTCGAACTGCCAAACTGCCAACCTTTCTGATTGGCAAGGTCAGCGTCTTAGGTACTGAGCCACCACGATCCTCTTAGAACTCATATTGAGAAAAAACAGAGGACATAAAAACATGGGAAACATTTATTTATATAGTTATGAGCTGTACAATGGCAGCAAAACCAAATTTTTGCCACTCTCTGGGAATGTTTGGGTTCTGGTATGTCTGTCAAAGGCTTAGGAGATCAATGTCAGATAAGATGGAACATTTATTAGCAAGCTGAGGTATGCAGGTAGGGCACAGGTTGTAGGAGAAATTAAAGGGACATGTGGGATAGAGCCTTAGGTTCCCTCTGATGAAAGGGGCAGGTTTGCTCAGTAAAAGAGCTATTGCCATCCTTCCTTTCCAACATCTCACAGATGAAGCCATGAAAATGGCTAAAGAAAAAACTCTATTGTGCCTTTGTCGGATAATACAAATAGGTAATTTGCTGGGTGAAGAGTTTCCTTTATGTCCTGCTAGCACTGATTGTCCAATTCACCTTGCTCTATTTGGAGATCTATGTCAAACTTTTATTGCTGGATTTTGTATCTCTGTAGTTTTATTTGAAAAAGGGACATGGTGGCTAGTGGCTAAGATGCTGAGCTTGTCGATCTGAAAGGTTGGCATTTCTGCGGTTCGAATCCCTAGCGCCGCATAATGGAGTGAGCTCCCGTTACTTGTCCCAGCTTCTGCCAACCTAGCAGTTCGAAAGCATGTAAAATGCAAGTAGAAAAATAAGAATCACCTTTGGTGGGAAGGTAACAGTGTTCCATGCGCATTCTGTGTTTAGTCATGCCGACCACATGACCATGGAGACGTCTTTGGACAGTACTGGCTCTTTGGCTTTGAAATGCACATGAGCACCACCCCCTAGCATTGGGAACGACTAGCACATATGTGCGAGGGGAACCTTTACCTTTACCTTACTTTTATTTGAAAAGTTGCACTGGCATAGATAATTCTGAATTCTGGCTTTCCAAAAACAAGAAAAAAAACCAACATCAAAAAGGATAGTGGCAGCCAGGAAGTTACTAAGAAAGTGAAGCTTGAACAACAGCTGGCTTATCTGAAGGCTAGATTCCAGGTGGATCATCATAATTTCTAAATTTAAAATTCATATGCAGCAAGGTATCCCAAACAGCCTTATTAGAAATCTGGACAGTGCAATTTCTAAAGGTTTTAAATAATTATATCCACATGCCTCACATGAAAGTAAACTCATTAGTGCAAAGGGCTAAAGATGACCAATTAGAGGTATTATCCAAAATTGAAGAGCTCTGACTAACAATAAAGACACAGCAACCCCTCTTGCTGTCTATATAAGACTCAACATTTATTCCAATTTCATGGCCTGCTAGACCATTTAACTACAGTCCCTGGTGTTAACGATGGAGATAAGATGGAAGAAATTTTTTTTCTAGTTACGTACAGTATTTTGAAGTGTGAAGCTGCTGTGATATTATGTAGCAGTGCTTTCATCTTTTGATCAGTGCACACCCTATTGGGGATAATTTTCAATGTTTCCAGGAAAAACAATCATTTTGGGCACATTGATGGTATTACTAAGCTGCTGAAAAGCAAATCATTTTTCTGCTGATGATAACAAAAGGCCAAATTGCATGAACAAGGTCGATGGCATGAAGTTGGTTGTAACTAGTTAGCACTGGGAAAAGCAAAAACCCACATAAATTTCCACATCAATACTGTTATTAAGAAGAGACAGAATCAGTTGCTTGTTGAAACACGATGTACAGCTGTGTGAAAAAGTCCTGCACGCTTTCAGTTTTAAGCTGTATTTACTGTACATTGAATTTACATGCTGGATGGGCTTTCTTGGATTTCCAATCCCAACCCATGTGGAAAGCAATTACTGTACATTCTCTATTTTATATTGAGAATTCCACATGTTTGGATGAAATGTTTCTCTAAAATATACTCTATATTCTCATAGAATGAATAATAACACTATTGTGAATTTCTTCATAGGCTTTTAGTAGCCAGCGTTTTAAGCCTGCCTTCAGTGGAACAATCACTTTAATATTATGTTAATGAAGCAAGCTTTTAGTCAATCTGCAAGTCATCTCTCTGTCTTGAAATCCACTGATAAAAAGTGAAAAATCTACCTTGGCAAGAGACAGATGACCTGCTGACAGACTGTGCATATATTTCATTCTGTTCCAGAAGGAAAGTATCAGATAAATTCTCCAGGGTTTATGAAGAATTGCAGTAAAATGTCAGTGGCATAAGAACATAAAAAACAATTGGGGGAAGAAGATCAAGCTGACAAATATGATTTCTGTCTCCTTAAATAAAATGCAGATATTTCTGTATATCACTCAAGGAGAGCCATGACTGCAAAGAGAAATATAAAAAGACATGAAAGACTATGACTTATTTTATATGCACGGAAAAAAGCAATTCCAAGACATATGCAAGTTTTTTTTCTTGACCAGGAATACAAGACCCCTAGCTCAGGAGTCGGCAACCTTAAACACTCCAAGAGCCATAATGATCCTAACTGGAAGTTCTCCATTCAATTCTGGAGCTAACTGGAAGTCCGGTTTCTCCCCCAGAGTCTCCTCCTAGCGCAGCATCCTTTTTCCTTTCACCGACTGGAAGTTTGGTTCCCCCACCATAGAGTCTCCTCCTAGTGTGGTGTCCTTTATCCTTTTACCGACTGGAAGTTTGGTCCCCCCACCATAGAGTCTCCTCCTAGTGTGGTGTCCTTTTTCCTTTTACCGACCGGAAGTTTGGTTCCCCCACCATAGGGTCTCCTCCTAGTGCGGTGTCCTTTTTCCTTTTACCGACTGGAAGTTTGGTTCCCCCACCATAGAGTCTCCTCCTAGTGCAGCATCCTTTTTCCTTTTACCGACTGGAAGTTTGGTTCCCCCACCATAGAGTCTCCTCCTAGTGCAGCATCCTTTTTCCTTTTACCGACTGGAAGTTTGGTTCCCCCACCATAGAGTCTCCTCCTAGTGCAGCATCCTTTTTCCTTTTACCGACTGGAAGTTTGGTTCCCCCACCATAGAGTCTCCTCCTAGTGCGGTGTCCTTTTTCCTTTTACCGACTGGAAGTTGTTGACCCCTACCTTAGCTGGCAACTCAGAAAAATCTTACCTGTACATCAGTTCTTTGAATATATGGACCCCTGTTTTTATATAATAGTTAACAGCTTTTAAGCTTCTGCATAGTTTTTGCATTAGTTCCAATTATATAGGAACTGCAATATGCTAATCTCGTAATTGGTCTTGGTTGCTCACCATTATTTATAAGGGATGGACACTGTGCAATCCACAAATTGTGTGGAACTTCACAAATACATTTTGTCTGCGGTTTGCTGTATCCAGAAATTATTACTTTTTCTTTTGAAAGGTGAGAAGGAATGAAAGACATTTGCCTACCATTCCTATCATTAACTTCTCTCAGTTCCTCCCAAAGCTGATCAGGTCTTTGCCATTTTTAGATATCTTGCAAGCCAAAAAAGAATAACGGAATACAGAATAAATGCGAGGACTTAGCATCATGAAAAGCTTTGTACAATTTCCTTTCCTCTGATAGCTTATTCTAATAAAATAGTTGCAAGGGGTAGATTGAAATCAAGCCTTCTTTCAAATTATTTTATGGTACCTTTATGTCATCTTAGTGGTGAGCTAATTGTAATTTCCTTTTCATTGCAAATCGGTGCTGGCAAAGAACTAGATAGCTGTTTTATAAGGTTGCTTCGCACTAAGTAGAATAAAGATTGGAGCCAAAAATTGCTCAAAAGAGTCTGTAATGCCTGGTACATATTATGTTGTATAAAATGGTTTTTTGTTTATTATTCCCAGCTCAGCTATCTTGATAGTGCCTTCTTTGTGGCCTCTAATTTATCTGTGTTGCTGAAATTCCACACATAGTTTTCCGTATGAGATGTTGATTAGTTGAAAGTTAGTCCATGAATAAAATGAAAAATATATAGATAGATAGTCCTTAACTTAAAACATTCATTTAGCGACCATCTGAAGTTACAACAGCACTGAAAAAAGCCACCGATCACCTGTTTTCACACTTACGACTGTTGCAGCATCCCCATGGTCACACGATAAAAATTCAGGCACTTGGCAACTGAAATGTACTTATGACAGATGCACTGTCCCATGGTCATGTGATCACCATTTATAACTTTTCCCGCCAGTGTCTTGACAAACAGAGTCAAAGTGGGAAGCCGGATGCTCACATTTGCGAACCAGTAAGTGAATCCCACCGCTGCCTCTAGGACATAATAGAATTAACTCATCACCATTAGAATAGCCAAAGCTCACAAGGCTCATCTCAGACATCACACAACCCTCTAGCAGCATTCCAGAACCCTATAAAAATCCACATACTCATCAAACCAATTTGTCAGCTGTCCCAGAACGACACGCTGTTGTAGGTTCTGCTCATCAATAAACAGAGTCCTTATTTCCAATCTGCAGCCGTTTTATTTCCAGCGCCGTTCTCCCGGATTGGAACTGGACTGGATTTTTCTTCCAACAGACCTGAGGCTTCCCCCACTGCCTGTCTGGATGTTTCTCAGCAGGGATGAACCCATTGAGGCAACTTTAGGTCAATCTGGGCCTATTTCAAAGCATGCTTGTGAGGGGATAATCACCTTTTAAAAAGAAACATACCATGTGACATGTGACCAGAAGAAAAGAATTGAGAATCCAAAGAAAAATGAACAGATCAAAATTTTATGGCATTTCTTTTCTTCAGAAACACGAAGTTAGGCTCATGCTGGATTAGATGATACAAAACTACTCTGTGTGTGTGTGTGTGTGTGTGTGTGTGTGTTTGTGTGTGTCAGAGGTGGGTTCCTACTGGTTCAGACCAGTTCGGCTGAATAGGGCTGCCACGCCCCCTAGCTGGTACCGTAGGCACCGCCATCTTGTTTTTTGCTTCTGTGCATGCGCAAAAGCAATTTTTTAGTACTGTACATGTGTGCATAGCATGCATCAAGAGCATGCGCACACGCAGTGCATCCCTGAGCAAACCAGCAGTAGCAGCAGCTGGAACCCACCTTTGGTATGTGTGTGTGTATAATCATATAGCTGTTGTACAGCCTATCGAGTCAAGCCCCTCTACAAAAGCAGCATTGCCAATCTCTCCTATCTTTCTATCAAGTCTTTTCAAAGCTTTACCTACGCTTACCTACTTCATCCTATGGATCAGGGCTGTCAAACTCATGGCTCGTGGGCTGGATGCATCATATTCTTGAACATCCCTGCCTGGTTTAGTGAAGGGGAATAAAGTCCTGATACTTCATATGACGCCACTGTGACGATGTGAGTTTGACACCCTTGACATAGATTTATTATGACACACTTGAATTTTAGTAGAACTTTCATTTTCTGATGGGAAAATTTGGATAGCCAAATTACTAATTTGGTTGAGTCCTTAACAAAATGTTCAGTTCTATGGGAGTGACACCAGTAAAGTGGCTGGTTGATCTGCTGGCAACTTACAGCATGGATTTGTTTTTTTTACTCAAATCAAAGTCTGTATTTTAGTTGGGAGAGAAAGCACACTAGCTCTGAGCTTCAGCAGAGAGAGGGAACATAATTTCTGAATAACAAAAGAAATACAGCTCCAAACTACCATTGTGTTTTATTTCTCTTGAACACCTCATTAAAAGCCGCTTCATTTTCTTGCACATGGCTCTTAAGGGAGAGTGGAAGGTGTGTATTAATCTTTTAATTAATAATTTAAAAGAAAAATGATTCCCTCTGTGCATATGAGCTTTCCTTTAAAAAGTGATCAAAATGAAATGTAAGGCCTAAGTAAGCACTGTGGAAGTAGCTGGCACAGCATGCAACATTTGTACTTAGAATTCAGTGCATCTTCTACCTGCAATTAAAATTCATTACATCTTTGTCCAAGAGCTCCTGCAAGAAAAGCTATTTAGCGTAGCATAAAAGAAATTTGCTGGATTGATACACCTCGGTATTTTTAATGCATGCCTAGACTCTGGAAAGTCTTAAACGTTAACATCTTTCAATGGATGTTAGCTTTCCCAAAATGGCTTGTCAGTCATTTCCCTTACTTTGCAAAAATACAGGGAAGAAGTAGCCCGTAGTTTTTGTTCCAAAGTTGAAATAAATAATTAATATTAAATTCACAATCTTCCTCTAAATCAGTGATGGTGATCTGTTCTGACCCATCTCCTTGCTTGTTCACAAACGACAGCCAGACAGAACTTCAAAGGAAATATCTTTATCAGTCCTGGCTCAAGCTGGCTGCGAGCCCAAAATAAATAAATAAAGATAGATAAAGTCTCTGGCAAAAAGTTACACAGCAAATGCAAAAACCAAAACTCTTACAGCAAACCAGGTTTACAGAAAGCAAATCACTTATCCAAGTGCCTCTTTGAATCACTAACTCGAACAGGAACGGAACTGAACTTATGAACAAACGAACAACAAACGTTGACTTCTGCAACTAAGGCGTGGCACCATCAGTCTTTTATCTGCAGGAGAAGACCCTAACGAGCACCAGCTGCTTGTTATCTTCTCCCGGGAGCATCCTGAAACTACTCACTGATAGCAGTTCCAAAGGCTCCTACCGAGCCACAACAGTGATCCTATGACATATGTGTCAAAGGTAACATGCCACAATGTTTTGGTTGACACAATAGCATTCACCAACACCTGATAACAACTATTCTCAAAACCACACCCTGTTCTCATGTGATGGGGTTGCACTAGAATGGGGTGTTTTCTCACACAGCCTCTGGACTAGTGGTGGGATTCACTTATGGTTCCTATGTCTGCGCATGCGCACTGCCTTCTGCGCATGAACAGTGCTCACACATCATGTCAGGGTGGATGGGCAGAGCTTCCCGCAGCCGGAGAGAACCAGCTGAATACCACCTCTGCTCTGGATCCTCTGGAAACTGCATTAGAGGACCATGTTTTACACAATCTCCAAAAGTCACCCAAGAATGAGTTTTCAGAGACTTCAGAGCCCATGGACGAGCATTTAAAAATCTCATGTGACCCTGAGCTCCCTCAACTTGTCTGTATTTTTTTAAGAATAAAATAGAATAATAGAGTTGCAAGGGATCTTGGAGGTCTTCTAGTCGAACCCCTGCCAGGCAGAAAACCCTTTACCATTTCAGAGAAATTTTTGTCCAATCTCTTCTTAAAAACTTCCAGTTTTGGAGCATTCACAACTTCTGGAGGCAAGTTGTTCCACTGATTAATTCTTCTAACTGTCAGGAAATTTCTTCTTAGTTCTAAGTTGCTTCTCTCCTTGATCAGTTTCCACCCATTGCTTCCTGCCCTGCCCTCAGGTGCTTTGGAGAATAGCTTGATTGCTTCTTTTTGTCTCAACCCCTGAGATATTGGAATACTGCTATCATGTCACTCCTAGTCCTTCTTTTCATTAAACTAAATATACCCAAATCCAGCATCCCTTCTTTATATCTTTTATCCCCAGTCCCCTAAGTATCTTTGTTGCTCTTCTCTGCACTCTTTCTACAGTCTCCACATCTTTTTTTACATCGTGGTGACCAAAACTGAATGCAGTATTCCAAATGCGGCCTTACCAATACATTATTAAGTGGTATTAACACGTCACATGATCTTGATTCTATTCCTCTGTTAATGCAGCCTAGAACTTTGTTGGCTTTTTTGGCAGCCTACAGCACACTGCTATTTAAGTGATTGTCCACTAGGATTCCAAGATCCTTCTCACAGTTATTACTATTAAGCAATGTACCACCCATACTTTATCTGTCCATTTGGTTTTTCAAGTAAGAACTATACTTGTTTCACCATTGAATTTTATTTTGTAGATAGTGTCCAATGTTTAAGTCTGTCAAGATCCTTCTGTACTTTAAGCCTATCTTCTGGATAGGTTATTCCTTCCAGCTTGGTGTCATCTGCAAATTTGATGAGTTCCCCATCTATCCCTTCATCCAAATTCATTTAAAATAAATGAATATCTAAAGAATTATTTCTCGTTTGTTCAGAGGTGTCTGTGTGTTTGTGTGTTTGTGTGTGTGTGTGTGTGTGTGCATGTGCGTGTTACCATACTATTGAGGCTGTGGAACTCTAGAATAGCAATAGTTTCTGGATCAAAATGTCAAATAAGAAATCCTTAAATTAAATAAAGCACCATAAAGCTGTGTAATGGAAACTCTATTTTAAGTTCTTTAGAACTTTTAAAAACAATAGTGATTTCTTCCTCAGCTGCTGTGTCTTTTAATTTTTGTGGCTTTTTTTATAAGATGTTGTCTTTGATTTATTTTAAGACTGTTTGCCACCCATATCATTTGCTGATGTGGAAAGCCATACGAATAGAACAAACATGCAAACAAACTTTATTACCAAGTCTCAAATAATGATGTGGAGTAATAATAACTTGAAAATGACAAAAATTAAACCTACCTTTCTTACCAACTAACTGAAATTTAAATAATGAAAACCTTGAGGAATGCATCTAGCAGAGACAGTTATTTAATATCCTATAAATTATCTTGAAATAGCATAAAGGGATTTAAAAAAAACCCAGAAATCCTCTTGAAATGTAAATCAATCTTGCAGTAATTCATCTTAATCACATTTATTTTAGCCTAAATATTTCAAGGAATACAAGACCATCTGTGTAGGTCTTTCATTTATGTCAAATTGAATATTACATTGAAATGTATCAAGTTGAGAAAACTTGCTAAAATTCCTTACATCAAAAGAAACAAAGCTTAATCTCCCAATATTTGCTATTGTACGCTAAAATTATTATCCAGTAGCATCAAATCTAATTTGCATCGTAATGTAAGAAGACACAAAGTTTGCTTATTTGTTTACCAAAACCTACTATCTTTGTATATCAGTATCTCATAGTTTGATCACCTTTTAATACTTTTAGAATTTCTAGTTGCAGAAGGAAGGCATTTTAAACCCAAATAAAAAAGAAGAACAAATGTAGTAATCACAGATGATACAAGGCTTATAGGAAGCCCCCTCCCTCCCAATTATTCCCAGAATATTCTTTATTCTTAATATTAAAAAGAGGCTGAATATTATAGTTCCCCAAAGAAGAAATGGAGAAAAATCTTAACAAAGGCAGAAATCAGCCGTAGTCTTCCTGCCATAGAAAAGCAGCTTCAAATTAAGAAGCTCAAAGAGGCTGGCCTTTAGGAAGGCAAATTTTGTATCTATTCAGAAAGACTGGTCCAATCTATTCATAAACAAACACCTTCAGTCACAGATCCTGCAGAAGGCTGGAGTTGGGATTAAGAATTTACATTCCCCACCTAAATTCTAAGGACAGGATATGACATTATAGGATTTACCCACCACCATTAGAATAGCCAGACACAAGGCTCACTACATTGCACAACTCCCTGGAGCAGAGATGTCAAACTCGACTTCATTGAGAGCTGCATCAGGGTTGTGTTTGGGGGCTGAGGGAATGGCCTGGAGGGGGCATGGGGTGAAGGGGGACATGGGGCATGGCTGGGGGGAGGAATGACAGTTTTGCTTTTAGTTTATTTTGCTAGCTGTCTCCTCTGCCAGTGCAAATGGAGCTGGGGGGTGGCACGCTTTCCTCTGGGCTCCATTTCTGGCTGCGACGGCCTCTTGCAGACCTCTGTTAGTGAAAACAGAGTCCCAGGGGCTGCATGCACCCCCCTGGGACCCATTTTTGACCATAATGGCCTCCCACAGCCCTTTGCCAGCAGAAATGGAAACTTGGAGGACCATGCATGGCCCTCCCAAGCTCTATTTTTGCTGGCAGAGGGACCCAGGCTGGTCTTACACTGCTTCCAGGATGGCCCCGCAGGCCAGATCTAAGCAGCTGAGGGCTGGATCCAACCCACAAGCCTTGAGTTTGACACCCCTGCCCTGGAGCATCTCAATCAGAAAACCCCATAACTCTATAAAGATCCATCCATTCACCCATTCAATTTGTCAGCCACCCCAGAAACATGCTGCAGAACCTGAAGTTTCTGGAAAACCAAATAAACAAAGACCTTTCTTTTCTTGTAGCCAGCCTCCATTTTATTTCCAGGTTTTTTTTCCCCCTGGCTTGGAACCAGACTGGATTTTTCTTCCTACATGTGTAAACAAAGCCATGTCTGTCCGGACTATGCTATACATTAGCACCCACTTCTGAAATGTCCAACTCTAAATGAAATAACAGCTTCTGGATTTGATTGATTTACAGTAAGTGATATCAACTAAGAATCTAATATCAAAACTTTTACATTCTGTTTATATCTAGTCTGAGGTATAGACAATAATTGGAAGGGCATGTTAGAGACCAAGGGAGTTGTTAAATGTGATTCCTAAGATTTTATCAAATAAATAGATACAACTGCAACAGAGAATAAGATCCTTATCCTGTTTTACATTGGATTATAATGTTCATCCCATTGAAATAAAGAAGCAGGGATCTATTTTTAAAAAAGATTCATTCTATGTCTCCCAAAGAATAAGAGAGAAAAATACAATGTGCTTTTGGAAACAATCAACTGGGAAACTATCAAGACTAAGAGTCTTTTCCATGTTCATAGATTTAATTTCTTGAAGAGAAACAGATAAAATGAGATTAATAACATAATCCTTTCTAATGGTTTCAATTTCTTTCTTTTTTTAAAAAAAAAGATAATTTCTTGATGAGAATTAAACTATGCAATTTGGATTTTCTTTATTATTTTTTTTAAAAAACTGCTGATTAATTAAACATAAATCTCTATATTTCTTGAAAAGAGGAATGCAATTGCATTATTTCATTTAAGTTTAAAAGCCAGTAGTCTTTAGAATATTCCAAGGAAAAGACAGGATCTCCATTAATTAAAAAAACACCAGCATCTTATCCTATTTCATTTGATTAATACAATGTTTTATCATTCAACAAAGATATCTTCAAAGACCTTTTGAAAAAGGTATGCAAATTATTAATAAAGTGGAATTGTTAATTTCTTAGAAAATGATCTGAAACAGTTTTAGCATTTATTTTACACGGTCTAACTTTGAATGTCACTGAAGGTAATATCCAGGAAATAATCTAAACCATTGTTTTTTTTTTAACTTCCTATCATTATGATGCATAGATTTCAACTGCCAGTAACCAGTATTTCTTAGTCTTGAAGACTCCAGGTCCAGGAAGTGGTGAACAAAATATTTGAATTTCAAAACATTAAGGCAGTGTTTTGTAATCTTGGTGACATTAAGATTTGTGGAGTGCAGAATTCTGGTGTTGAAGTCCACACATCTTAAAGTGGCAAAGTTTGAAAAACACTGATCCAAAGAAACAATTCACAGAAAGGAAAAAGATGGAGCTTAAATCCTTTCATTATTATGTATTATTTTTTGCACAGCCTTTTTTGTCATTACCCATCTCAATTGGCCTTGATATAATGTCTCTTTTCAAACATTGGCTAGGAATTTTAAATTTGTATTCATTTTTTCCCTCAGGAGGATTATACTTGTGATAACTTCATTTTAAAACATAGACCATAGAATAATAGAGTTGGAAGGAACCTTAGAGGTCTTCAAGTTCAATCCCCTGCCCAAAGAAGGAAAACCCTATATCCTTCTGGACAAATGTTTGTCCAATCTCTTCTTGAAAACCTCAAGTGATGGAGCATCTATAACTTCCAGAGGTTAAGCCATTCCACTGGTGGTCTAATGTCACTGTAAGGACATTTCTCCTTAGTTCTAGCTGAATCTTTCTTTAGTGATCTTCCACCCATTACTTCTTGTCCTGGCCTCAAGTGATTTGAAGAAAAAGTTGACGCCCCTTTTCTCTGTGATAGCCCCTAAACTCTGGAAGACTGCTGTCGTATCACCCCTAGTCCTTTTTGTTTGACTAGCCATACCTAATTCCCTCAATAATTCATCATACGTTTAGCTTCCAGATCCCTTATCATCTTTGTTGCTCTTCCCTTAAACTCTTTCTAGAGCTTCAACATCTTTTTTGTATTGAGATGACCAGAATGGGATGCAGTATTCCAAGTGCAGTATAAAGTGATACTACTATGGTATCATTTCACATCATCTGGATACTAGCCCTCTCTTGATGCCTAGAACTGCATTAGCATTTTGGCACCTGCAGCAAACTGCTGGCTCATATTAGGTAGTGGTCTAATTTTTGTATGGGGACACAGTGGCTCAGTGGCTAAGACATCGAGCGTGTCGATCAGAAAGGTTGGCAGTTTGGCAGTTCAAATCCCCAGTGCCGCGTAACAGAGTGAGCTCCTCTTACTTCTGCCAACCTAGCAGTTTGAGAGCACATAAAAATGCAAGTAGAAAAATAGGGACCACTTTGGTGGGAAGGTAACAGTGTTCCGTGTACCTTCAGCTTTTAGTCATGCCGGCCACATGACCAAGGAAATGTCTTCGGACAGCACTGGCTCTTTGGCTTTGAAACAGAGATGAGCACCGCCCCCTAGAGTCAGGAATGACTAGCACATATGTGCAAGGGGAACCTTTACCTAATTTTTGTATGATCAATAGATGAATAGATTGATAAAGGATGTGAGCTTTCTAGTTCCAGGATAAGAAATTAAACATTAGGGTCTGCCATTCCTGGATTTAGTAAGTTTTTCATTTTGAACTGATAAGAGAAGAAAGAGAGAATGCTACATTTGTACATTGTGAGTGCATCTCTATTTTATTGACAATTCATCTCTGAAGATCTCAAGCTGGAGATAACAGCAGAATCTGGTCCTCTTCTTCCTGGGTCATGCTGGAAGGCGCCTCTCCCACAAAAGAATCTGAGAGAAACAGTTTACTATATAGCCTCTGTTCTTATTCAGCAATATATATATATTTACTTTCATAAAACAGGAAAAGGCACATTCAAAAAGTGCTTGGAATGCTCTCAGGTAAGTTAGCCAGAAATTTAACACTTTGCTGTCTCTGTGATTTATATGGAGGATTAAATCTGATGTTATAGTTCTATGTTTATTTTGCATTGCCTTGGCAATCTTGATGGTATGATAAAGGAGACAAAATAGATGAATTATATTATTTTGTGCCACTTTTTTTAAAGTAATAAACAATTTAGAACTGAATAGATGAACTCAGTTAATTGGTGATTTTATTTCTGGGATGCTAATTGATAGTGTAGATCAGAAGTGTCCAGTGTACAGACCGCAGGCCAGATGCATCACAAGCTGGCCACCCCCACCCCCATTTTAGCGAAGAGGAAAAAAGGCACAATAGATCACGTGACGACGTGACAATGTGACAATGTGACGAAGCAAGTTTGACACCCCTCGTGTAGATCAATGTTTCTCAAGCTGAGGGATTTTAAAATATGTGGACTACAACTCCCAGGATTCCCAAGCCATCAGAGAAAGTTGCTGAGATTGAAAAGCAGTGGTCTGTAGATTATTGTTGTCTGAATTGTTTTGGAAAGCAGGATTTCTATCACAGATGTATTTCTGGATTAAATTAAGATTCCCTTTCGCAGCAATTCATTCTGTGGATTTTCATTCTTGTAGATTGTGGTTTGGTCCCTTTAGAGATGTAATCAGATCCTCGTGTAAAGTGGGGGCAGGAACTGTTTATTGAGGGTATGACAATTGGTACACCACTTGCCTCAGTCCTACAACTAAAATGAAGCAGGAAATCTAATATATCCTTATAAAACTAAAAGTATTGTAGGCCACAACAGTAGACTCTGGAATATTGTTACAATTTACAGTTTTTCTAACCAATTTCAATTTCAAGGTTGTCTCATTGATGATGCATACATCACTTACTATTATGCTTTCACAGATACATTAAAAGTGAGATTACTACATATTATTTCTATGTTAGTGAAGGATAAAGAAAAGTGGCCATTCCTCCTTAATTAATCATCCTAATTTCTGGTATGCTTTGTTTAAGATAGCTGGAATGACCCAGAACTATTGTTTGGCTCCTTATTGTCCTACTCCAGGCAATTGGGCAGGAAAACAAAAGATGGGAACAAAAATTTTGTGTTAACAAAATTCTTTAATATCTTGTCAACTAAAATTCTCTCTCATGTTCCACTCCTAGAAGAAACCCTTAATGATGCACATCTCTAGTTTAAGCCTGGTATATATTGATTTTTCACAGTTCTTCAGCACAATTCCATGGACCACAAAACTGTAAGAATTGGGGTGGAAATAGTTGATCACATCTGTGGGAATCATGGGTAGAACTGCTGGTTCAGAATCTAGTCCTGTGCGATGCCTCAGAATTTCACAGCCACAAATCCAGGTTTGAATCCAGAATGGTCATTCCTACATTTGCTCTGCCATCTCCCATTCTTTGGGGGGGGGGATGGGTTTTACTCAATTACTCCTAATCAACATTGTAAACGTTTCTCCATTTTAAGAATTGGCTCAAACATTTAACCAGTATAATTCTTTCTCAAAGAAATATTTATTTTATTTATTTATTAGTTTGTCAAATATGTACAAGGTGGCAGGTATAAGTATGAACATGGACATGAACAAAGGAAATGAATACAAATAAATGGGGACAGTAGGACAGGGATGGTAGGCATGCTGGTACACTTATGCATGCCCCCTTTATGGACCTCTTAGGAAAGTGATGAGGTCCACGGTAAATAGTTTAAGGTTAAAGTTATGGGGGTTTGAGGCTGTAACAACAGAGTCGGGTAGAGCATTGCAGGCATTGTCCACTCTGTTGCTGAAGTCATAATTTCTGCCATCGAGCTTGGAGCAGTTTGTATCAATTGTTTGCCCGTGTATTATTGTGGTTGAAGCTGAAGTAGTCATATGGGATGGTCATTGTCATAGAGACTGAGATTTCCCTGCTGGAGACCTTTTGCATCCTCTCCCCTTTCCGTCTATTAAGCTTATGTGAGTCTGCATCAGTGGTGGGATTCAGCCAGTCCGCACTTATTCGGGAGAACCGGTTCTTAAATTTCTAAGAGGTTCGGAGAACCAATTGTTGGAAGAAATCTTCTTTTGTTTTTTCCCCGCTTTTTGGGGCTAATCCTGTAAGGAAGGCAAGGAAACATTATGGTATTGTTTCTAGCTTAATCTTTATTGCCCTGCTTACAGAAACTGCCTCTCCGGTAACCCTTATTACATTGTAACAGCTAAGGCAAAGTGCCCATCGACCTGAGTAATCTTGAGTTGGCCATGCCCACATGGTCAAATGACCACTAAGCCCTGCCTACCCACCTGGTCATTAGGATAGAGAACCGGTTGTTAAATTATTTGAATCCCACCACTGGTCTGCATGTTGAAATGTCTGAATTTTGTATGAGTTTGAATATAAGGAATGTACTTACTGTTTGTTTCAAGAGTCTCAACATGACACCATGCCTGCCTTATATCTACCTCTCTCCATATATATTAGAAATTATCTGTTGCTGAAATCTGTCGAGCAAGGTGTGTCTTCAAATGAAGAAATACAACAGTTCTTTGTTAGGTAAAGATTAAAAAAAGGAAAGAGGCAGGATAATTTTGCACGACGAGATGAACCTAAATGCAAATATTATTTACCCATTATTTATGGGAAATACTATGAAGCTGTTGCCTACAACAATGGGGCAGGGAAATAGCCTTTCCTCTGATCTGTTACAATTCATGGAACTGAGGATGGAGAGAGAGAGAGAGAGAAAAGGGAGGCTCCAAACTATTATTTAACTGGTTCTTTCAACTTGTGCTACATCAATGCCCTTTTTAAAGGCTCCCTGGGGGATATTGGAAGCATGTGCCAGAAATAAGCAGTTGACCCTGAGAAGGGAATTCTTCCCTCTGAACTTGCTTGGGTTATGGGTTTATGACTGTAACGAGTTGTGGAAATCAATCTTTTGTGATCTCTGCCCTTTGTACTTTTACTCAAAGGGCTTTCTTCCAATCTATAAATAATCCATTGGTGGTTCTGTTTGAAGATAAAAAGAGATGGCATGCAATGGGAAAGAGGGGTGAAAGGCTGGTTTTCCATTGTGTCCTCCAGTTATTTATACAGGAGCAAATGTGCAAACTTAGAAGGTTGGATTCATCTTATTGACTGGATTGTCACTGACCCTTTCCAGAAGCCTCCTAAAACTGATGGTGCTTTCAAGACAGTTTTTAGGAGGATTAGAAATCCTAAGGCATATTGATTGCATAAATCTAGTAGAAGAGGCATATCCTGGGGGACAATGAACTGGTTATTGCAGCTTCATGAAAGAATAAATAGTAACATACCTCTGTATTTCACTGCATCTCTCTCTTTAACTATAACTGTATCTGTCGTATATCTATCTATCTATGGGGATGGGATCATTGGGGAAGTCAAAATCACAGGGGTCACAGTTCTCTCAAATATATGACAATTTCAACATAGTGTATTTCTTTATTGTATTGAAGCATTTATACAGTGCCTGAACTCATGACAAGTAACAAAAATAAAAGAATAATCAATACAATATAGCAGACTTCATTAAAACATAATAAAACAATGGGTCTTTGGCAATCCAAATGAGAAAGTTGACACTCATCCTTTCTTAAAAATCCAGAGATTCATTAAAAAGAATCTCTTGAATCTTCTGTTAAGATCATAAGAAACATATATAACCTTCATTAAAATATACAGTAATAAGATCATTGAAGGGGACGCGGTGGCTGAGTGGCTAAGATGCTGAGCTTGTCGATCACAAAGGTTGGCATTTGGTGGTGCGAATACCTAGCACCGTGTAATGGAGTGAGCTCCCATTACTTGTCCCTACTTCTGCCAACCTAGCAGTTTGAAAGCATGTTAAAATGCCAGCCATATGACCACGGAGACGTCTTCGGACAGCACTGGCTCTTTGGCTTTGAAATGGAGATGAGCACCACCCCCTAGAGTTGGGAACAACTAGTACATATGTTCGAGGGGAACCTTTACCTTTAAGATCATTGATTTGCCATAGAATATACTAATAGCAGTGATCCAATATATCAGGGATTGCAACAAAAAGAAGAGGGAGTCAGTCTATTCTCCAAAGCACCTGAGGGCAGGACAAGAAGCAATGGGTTGAAACTAATCAAGGAGAGAAACAACTTAGAACTAAGGAGAAATTTCCTGACAATTAGAACAATTAATCAATGGAACAACATGCCTCCAAAAGTTGTGAATGCTCCAACACTGGAAGTTTTTAAGAAGATGTCTGAAGTGGTGTAGAGTTTCCTGCCTAAGCAGGGGGTTGGACTATAACCTTCCAACTCTTCTATTCTATTCTATTCTATTCTATTCTATTCTATTCTATTCTATCCTATCCTATCCTATCCTATCCTATCCTATCCTATCCTATCCTATCCTATCCTATATTCTACATTCTACATTCTTGCAAATGCTAATAATATTTTGAGCATCCTATAGAAATAAATGACAGGCTGATGATCTTCCAAAGCACTTCCCAACAGAATAAATAATTTGGGAGTTTTAAAAGCTGCTCATATATCATGTTGAAATTGAGAAATCAAGAGACTTAAAAAAAAAAACCGAATATATTGCCATTTTGAAGTTTGAGGCCATCAACATTCCTTTTTGCAATATAAAATGTTTTGAAGAAATCATTAGTAATGAACTGGTCTAGAGTGTGAATACATTTTTTCCTGCTGAAATTCTTAAGCACACACAAACACACATGTCTGCTATTTTTAAATTGGGATTATCCAAGACGAGTGCTTGACAGACTTCATTATAGTCGGCATTCATACCACCAGGGAACGACTGAAAATGAAAACATTTACTGTCAAACAGATCTGTGACAAAGTAATTTTGCATTCCTAGGTAGTATGCCTTTGAAAGAACTGCTCAAAAATTATAAAAAAAAATTATCTCGGGGAAAACTGAAATAAAAAATGCAACCAATTCAGCTCAGCCTTTAGTATATTTGAAACATTTCTCAGTAATAACATCTTAGATTAATTTATTTTTCAGGGATTCTCCCTTCCCCTCCTTTGAGCACACTGGATATTTAGAAGGCAATAGATTTTAACTCAAACGTATTATGGCAATAGGACCTTGGAGAGTAATCATGTTCTACAGTTTGAATAAAATCATATCACTGTCGGCTAGAACTATACTAACTACCAAGAGAGAACCCTTAACAAATCTATACTTGTGCATCTGGGATTGTGGTTAATGCTTAATGAGGCTAGATAGAGAAACAGGGTTTAGTGTTTCTGAAAAAAATATTTTGAAAGCCACTTTATATAAATAGAGAAAGGAAGATCCAAAAGAGGAAGATCTTGGAAGTTAATTCCCATATTGCATCAAAGTTAAGGGAAAAAATGTAATATCCTTTGACAGCATTAATATATTGTTGGGCATTTCAAGGTTATTAAAACAAATTCCATTCACATCACTAAAGCTATTCCAAAATACTCATGTCAGCAAGTACCTTCTTCGGTGTTTTATAACCCCAGTTGTCTTTTTCTAATTATTCCTGCACATCCATACTTGAATTTGGTAGAGGAAAAACGCTGAATTTGTTGCACTGAATAAAATGAAAGCCGAATGAGATGAAATGCAATAAGGATAGAGTGATTTATCATCCGTATAGAGCAATCAGATTATGGCATAATAAAAGCTTAAGAGTAACATTATATGTGTTGAGGGTGGAGAGAATGGAATGAGAGAGAGAAGAAAGTCATTTTTTTTTGCAGGTTTGATTCTTTCTCCCATTAAAAGTTCACCAATAAAATCCAAACAGCTTGACTTCCTTGAAGACAGTCAATTGATTAAGGGTTAATTTTGAAGTTATTTAATATTTGTTTAGAAATGGAAAAATGTAACATTTTAAATTTTCCTTGAACGGGATTACTGTAAGTAGATAATCTTAAATGGAATGTTTTGCTTTGAAATAAAATAAAAATAAAAATGGAAGTTAAATTATCATCAGGAACGTTTTAAATATAGGATTGGAAATGAACAGTATATCCCACTGAACGAATATCAGAAAGTTGTGGAATAATTCTGTTTGGGATTCCATCAATTCTGTATAGGGAACTCATAGCCTACTCATGTTCTCCAAGACTATCAAAATTTTAGGCTGGAAATATAGTTACAAAAAGCAAATAATTGTGCCACGGCTTTTTATTATATTTAAAAGACCCCATCTGACCAGAATCATTCTTATTGGGCATCCATAAGTTTTTCTATGGGGTTCAAACCTTTTAACAGGAATTGAACTCACAGATTGTTTTACGTTTCCTCACTATATATTTTCTATTCATTTCTATGAAGGAGTGTTATGTATCCAATAGACTGAATGCAGCTATAGAAAAGAAAAGGGCAGACAATCCCAGCATATCGTTACATCAGAGACTCTTGGGACCTTAATAAAAAGAAAAAGTAAACCCACCCACTTCTCAAAAATAGAATGAAATTCTTTATTGGCCAAGTATGATTGGACACATAAGGAATTTGTCTTTGGTGCGTATGCTCTCAGTGTACATAAAAAGACAAGATACATAGCAACAAAGTTACATTCATACAGTCATAAGTGGGAGGAGATGAGTGATAGGACGATGAGAAGATTAACAGTAATGCAGACTTAGTGAATAGTTTGACAGTGTTGAGGGAATTATTTGTTTAGCAGAGTGATGGCGTTCGGAAAAAAACTGTTCTTGTGTCTAGTTATTCTGATGTGCAGTGCTCTATAGTATAGTTTTGAGGGTAGGAGTTGAAACAATTTATGTCCAGGATGTGAGGGTCTGTAAATATTTTCACAGCCCTCTTTTGACTTTTGCAGTTTACAGGTCCTCAATGGAAGGCAAGTTGGTAGTAATTGCTTTTTCTGCAGTTCTGATTATCCTCTGAAGTCTCTGTCTGTCTTATTGGGTTGCAGAACCAAATCAGACAGTTATAGAGTTGTTCTACTGTTGCTATAGATAAAGAGCATGAGCCAGCAGGCATAGACTGACGTGTGTGTTTTTACATTTATTAGTTATAGCAATAGCAATAACAGTTAGACTTATATACCGCTTCATAGGGCTTTCAGCCCTCTCTAAGCCGTTTACAGAGTCAGCATATTGCCCCCACAGTCTGGGTCCTCATTTCACCCACCTCGGAAGGATGGAAGGCTGAGTCAACCTTGAGCCGGTGAGATTTGAACTGCCGAACTGCAGATAGCAGTCAGCTGAAGTGGCCTGCAGTACTGCACTCTAACCACTGCGCCACCTCGGCTCTAGTTATGGACACATTTTTATATAACTTATATACCAGAGCTGTGATTCTTGAGTCTTAGTTCCGACACAATTTACAATATAAACATTACAGAACTCATTCTATCATGTCTTTAAATGCAGTGAGATGGTTTTCTTTGTACAAGTTTCAAATTATGCTTGGAATCTAGACACCCAAATCTAGATCATCCTATCAGCACTTAGACCAGTGCTGACCAGTTAAACTCTTGCTTAGGTCTGGCTCACAGGAGCTGCCCTCGAAAACACCAAAGGACTAGCCCGCTGTGCCTCTGCCAGCAAAAACGGAGGCCAGGAAGGCCGCAAGCTCTGTGTTCGCTGGCAGACGGCTGCAGGAGGATCACCACAGGTGCCCCCAACACTAGTGAGCCCTGCACACCATGGCCACACCCATCAGTTCCCCTGAGGTCAAACACAACCCTGATGCTGCTCTCAATGAAATCGAGTTTGACACCTCTGACTTAGACCATTTTAGCAACACTTTCTGAAAAGTTCATGGGACAAGAAAATCCTTCAATAGACCAAAGGATGAATAAATCCTTCTTTATAAAGTTCTGAGGCACATTTATTGCTCAATATTTTTTTATTCTCTCGCTAAATATTTGTACTGGGGGACAAAAATAATATATTAGGAAAATCAATGAATAAAATGTGCATATCAGCATTTCTGGGCTGCATGCTGTTTCTCCTAATGCATGCATATTATTTTGCAAGCAATGTATTTCATTCTCAACTGCTACAGATCATTTTCTTCAGTGTGCACATTTTAGATAGTTTTATCAAATACAAAATTCAGTAAAGTACGGAACTGTCCCCTCATCTTTGTTTCACCTCAGAGCATGTCAAATTAAACTAATTCATATTAAAGTTTCTAATCATTTCATGGAATTAAAAATTGCTAAACAGAATAAATAAGAAGTCTTGAACGGGGTCTTGGGTGTTCAAAATAAATGATCTATTGTGGTAGAATATTTGTCCCTCATAGTTACTCAAAGAGAAACAGGTTGTGTGCATGTGTGTTTACAAAATACTTGTTCTTTAAATAATAATCCTAGGTGTTAACTTCATTGCTTTATTCTTCCACTCCTATTTTCACTTTGATCACTGCATAAATCTTCTCTCTATTGGCTCTCAGTCAAACACAGAAGACGTATTTTTCCTAACCTGAACCTGATCTTGTGCTTCCTAGATACAATGGATGTTATATTAACAACACTTTTTCACCAAGCTGGGAAAGATTAAAATTTATAGATGGACATGGTATAAAAAATAGAGGATAAGAATGTCAATTAAAATCAATGCAACTAATGAAGTTTACCATCCTGCTTTCCTCTACATCTTTTACCTATATATATATTTGTCTGTCTGTATTTTTTCCCCAGTTTAAAACCATTTAAATAAAGTGAAAGCTTGTTCTAAAAATACAAGGCATATTCATTTTTAGGCTTTCTTGATTAAGAAAATGCATAGCATCTAAATTAATATAGTCTAATTTAAACAACACAATGTTCTTGTCCAATATTCCAATATTATATCTACTATATTTCATACAGAACCTCGTCTTGGTCATCATGATAGTTTGTATCAATAGTAGACACAAGAGCCTTTAAATATTAAATAGGTTGAGAGGGATGATTGCAATATAAAGAGAGAAATCCTAAGCATTTTTAGTATTTCCTTATACAAATCGGTATTGTGATAACAATGAGAGATGTAATCAATTTACTCAATGCTTTTCTCTTTCTTTCTTTCTTTCTTTCTTTCTTTCTTTCTTTCTTTCTTTCTTTCTTTCTTTCTCTCTCTCTCTCTCTCTCTCTCTCTCTCTCTCTCTCTCTCTCTCTCTCTCTCTCTCTCTCTCTCTCTCTCTCTCTCTCTCTCTCTCTCTCTCTTTCACCTTCCCACCTCATTTTTCTGTCATCTTCCTCCTCCTCCAGACACTGTCTGCTTTGGTATCCAGACAGAAAAGCCAGACAGGGCTATTCATCAATGCAGCTGTAATATGTCTGACTTTATTAGCTTTCAAATTTTATCACCAAAATGAATTGGGGGTGGGTGGGGGGGGAGAAGGGTGTGGTAGAATAAAAGCAAGTATACAACAAGGTGCCCATGGATTTTCCTTGTTATGGCAGGTTAACACCAGAGAAAAACAATGGTAAAGATAAACAGCTAGTGGGAAATTGCCCATCGTGTATGTGTGTCTATGTATTTTATGACAGCTGTTATGGATTGTATGTGCTCCGAATTTTTATCTGAGGTACTGCTACATGCCACTTTCACCTTTAAAAAAAACAACTTCACCTTTTCAAATATATATTTCTTGTGGTTCATTTGGTATTACTTAATTTTGCATGAATTTCCCCCCCCCCAATAATGTGACCCCCTACATAGATGCTCAGAAATAAATTCAGTGTATTCATTGGAGCTTTTTTCCTAATAAACTAACCTCTTGTTATAAACAAGGGCATACTTCTTTAAATGTATCTGTTCGGCTAAAGATTGATAAAATAATATCACAGCAACATTTCATTTATATCAGTCTTCACCAACCTGCTTTCCAGATCTAATGGGACTACAGCTTTCAATACAAATTGTAGCTGTGGTCACTTCCATGCATACCACTCAATAGTCTGGAAATCTGTTTGATCTTCTATTTTCATGGTTTTTTTTTTTGTTAACATTGTCTTCTGTTTATTGATCTTAGAGCTTGCTAATGCACCAAATTCTTTTAGTTTTCTTATTAGAGTCTAGTTTTTCAGGAAAAGTAGGTGTGTTCTCTTGAATTTATATTTTTCTGTGTCCATGTGTCCAGAAGCCCTAAATTGCTCATCAAATAAAAGAAAGGTTTGGGTAATTTGCCTCAAGTGATTTTAATACTTTTCTCAAAAGTTCTGTCCTGTTGTGAGGAAATCACTCAATTCAAATTTCCCATCAAATATCAATTTTCATAAGAGAAACAATCTCTCCATAGAACTTGTCCTCATTTGGGCAGAAATTCCTAATATCAAACTCAGTCCCATGCAAATTAATTTCCACCAACAAATCTATCATCCTCATAAGTCAATATAAGTTCTGGTTTCAGTAGGGAATTTATATATTCCAACTCCATTTTTTTTTACTTTCTGCTGAAATAAATTTTTCATCCAATTTTTAAAATAAATATTGTATATCCTTTTTTCTAATATGTGTCCCTTGTAAGCAAATTATATCTTGTTTTAATTTCCTGAAATATTTTTTTCTCCTTGGAAGAACATTTGCTTAATTTACATTCCACGTTAAGCATTTGTAATCCATAATTAAGCCCAAATTTTAAAAAGTAGAAAGCTGTAGTGCTTAGTTCAGTATCATTCCTTTCATTTTCCATTTGCATTTGTTGAAGTTTTTCTGCAGTCTCATCTGATACTTAATGCCTTAATGATATTAAGCGTAGGAGATTTGCAAGTTTCATGATAAGAAAACAAGGAGAATGGTTTGCAAATTTTAATTTCAGAGACCAATATCCTGCTAAGAAGCCAAACTATGTGCAGTGCAATTTGATAGCCCAATAGATTTCTCAATTAAAATAGAAAATGCGATCAATCATGGACAAAGAACTATCTCAGTGGGCTACTGCTTTTTCTTTATATTTGTTTAGCACTAAGAGTGAAATATGAGCTACATGGAACACTCGAGCGATTCAATCGAGTAACCCAAGAAAACATTCATTTACTTATTAGTTTTTCCATTTCTCACAAGAATATGCACTGCAAATAAGAATGAGCGAGGTTTGCTACTCATAGACAACTAAAATTAATCTAATCCAAGACATGGAAAAATTGGAGAGGGAACATGAAATACACTTATAATGGGAAACTATTGAGAGTTAAAGGCAGAATCACAAATTGGGGGTTCTGTGGATGTGGCTTTGTGGACATGGTGGGGCTTTGTGGGCATAGCAGGGAAGGATACTGCAAAACCCCCATTCCCTCCCCACCCCACTAACCTGCTTTCCAGCTCCATTCTCCTGTTCAGGGCAACAAAGAAGATCCGCTAGGAGGCTGGGAGACTGGGAGGCAGCGGGGGCAAGGCCAGCCTATTTGCTGGTTCTCCAAACTACTCAAAATTTCCACTACTGGTTCTCTAGAACCTGTCAGAATTGATTGAATACCAACTCTGCTATCGTCCTAGCCAGATTGGCCAGTAAGTTAGAGTTGATCAGAGTTGTAGGCCAAAATGAGAAAGCCTGATTTAACAATATTGCAAGATCCCCCAAATCTGATTTGATATCTTTGTTTTTTTTCTTCTTATTTTGCTTGTAAAAATAGTATGGGGAACTTTGTGTTCCCAGATGTTCTGACCAGTACTTTGGGCTTATGATAGTTGCAGTTGTAATGACACAGATTCAATATCTCTTCAATAAAATAGTCTTTAATTACACAATTAATTCAATATTGTTCTTTAATTAAAATCCCAGCTGCTTAAATCTGGGAGTATTGCACAGCTTGACATGTTATTCTGAAATAATTGGAAAAAGCCACTTTTGTTTAATTGAATAGCATTTTCTTATATTAGCTATCGGGGTTAACATAGTAGGTGGAATTGTTGGCACCAATTATCAGATGTAGTTGAGAATAGCACAACACAGATATTAAAGAAACTTCAGAAGCTTTCATTATTCAGTACGTGATTTCATACTCTAATAAGGAAGGTGCTGAGGATAAATTGATTGCCAAATAGATTTTCCAGCATCATTATTTTATAACTCAAATCTGCTTTGCATTGGCAGATGAATAAAGTGGACATAAAATATATGGTATTAAGCAGTGAGACTTAACATAGGATACGCTAAAGGAGTAAGGAATAAAACAATCTCAAATCATGATCATTTTCTTTCCAGACTCAAATTTTATGGTAATAACCATAATTTTAATCCTGTGAAATTGTACATTGTTAACCATAAAATATTCCCTTTTTAAAGAAATGGTCACCAAAAGTTCAAAACATTTGCCTGAATAAACCTATGTCTTAAATTCCAAGCCATTCTAAACAACAACAACAATCTGGCATCTGGCCCACAACAAATCTGACATCACTATTGTGGAAAAGAAAAAAAGACTGGTTCATTGATATTGCAGTACCAGGTGATGCACGAATTGAAGAGAAATAACTAGAAAAGATGATGAAATATCGCAATCTGAAAATTGAAACTGAGCTTTTGTAGAGGAAGAAATCAATGGTTGTACCAATAATAACAGAAGCCTTTGTAGCAATGCCCAAAAGGTTGCCTAGATACATGGAAAATTTGAACTTATTAGACCTGACTGATATTCTGACTTTGCAAAAAACCACCTTACTTGGAACTGCTTATAATACTCAGAGGCTACCTTAATAGCTCTTAGGTCCTTGATTAGGATTTGAACAGTTTTTACCAGTCCCAGACTGTGAATCAAATTGAAGATTAAATCAATAATAGCAATAGTAATAATGATGATAATAATAATAAAAATATATTCAGCAAAAAATATTTCACAGGGCTTAGATCCCTCTGCTAGGCAAGCAGGGCATGGAGTTGACAGGTGACTGGAAGACAAAAAAATGAAAAATCTGGACAAAGGAAGTAAATTACTCAATTATGGAAGCTTATTATAGATCTGAGCCAACAAAATGTGTATTTCAAAAGTGCATGTTTAAGATTTGGAAAGAAAATCATCTAGATATGAAAATCAATGAATAAAGACTTATGGATCAAAGGAGTATTATTTTAAAGCACAAGCTTTTTACTAATGCGCTAATTCCCATTTTCATGCCTACTGAGATTTTTGAATAACATTTCAAGGACAACACAAAAGTTGTTTTGATGGCCATTATCACCTTGAGAAGAACAGGTCAAGTAGTAATACTGAGCTATTTGTGATACCTTTTGAGAAAGAGGTACACCCAAAAGTTTTCCTGCAGTGCATTTCCACTGAGTCATAATGAATATTTCCATTTTCTCAAGAGTAACTTCCTACTGTAAGTCTTAGATAAAGCTTAATCTTCCCAAATACAGGATAGGAACCATACCTTCAGAGTTCTGCAGCATGATTTATATCACTGCGTTATTATTGTAACTTACTCAGAATCAATTTGAGCGTGTATGCTAATGGGAACTATGATTGCTTGCTACTCATGCTTTGCTTACAGCAGTCACTATTATAACATAGGCCCCTCTTACAGTTTGTATAATTGTGCCACAATTGTATGATGAACAGATTTATCTTCTATGAAGAGCCTGATCAAACGGCCAGTTTATGGACATTTTCATCCTGCCTTGTTTATAGCAGCTGCGACAAATTGGACTGTCTACTCAATGTTTTGAAGAAAACTGTCCTACTAGCCATCTATTCTTGTGTGTGATATAAGATTAATGGAAATATAAATGTAACTCCTACAGGTTTGGGAAGATATTTGTATTCTTGACTTTCCGGTGCTAACCTTAAACGACCTCTATTTTCCAACCATTTATTAGTCTCACCGAACAGCTGATTGATGATATATCAGAATTCCTTCAAAAAGAATGATTTTTAAATGTTTCAGCTTTGGAGATTTTTAGTTAAGAGTGTTTTAGTTATGTGTTTAATGATCTGTAAGCATGTTCATTTTAATTGCCTTGTTACTTGAAATTAGATTGCTGTGGTTATTGTTATTACTACTATGTGAAAAAAGCAGTTGCACATATATCTGTATAATTGTCAGAATAATAATATGGATATGTAATCAATGGGAATTGAATTTGATTCAAGACATATTTTCTGTACTTAATATTATTTAGAATTTCAACCCAGTTGGACAAATCATTGGTCTTTGGGGGGGAAATCTAGTAAAAACTATATTGATTAAATTATGGAGGAAAGATCTTGTAAGGACTAATATTCCTGTGTTCAATTCAGTGTAGTTGATAAATAAGACAGCAGTATAACAATAGAGATTTCAGGAAAAAATGTTTACTGCCAGGCAGAAATAAAACCAAAATGTAGAAAACTGTAACAATAAATTCCACCCAGAGTTATAATGAACTAATTAAAGAAGAGCATTTTTGAAATGCTTTCATTCTGTCTCTCTGACATTTGAAGTACATTTTCTGTTCTTACATTAATTAAATTCTTTGTTTTCTATTTTCTTCTTACAATCTCTCCATGATGATAATACTGAATATTTTAGATGTTGGTTAATATTTATATTAATAAATTAATATCCAAATATTTGCTTTAGTTCAGGAATAAACAGTACACATAAATTGGAATCGACTTGCAATAGACCAGGAGTGTCAAACTCAATTTCATTGAGGGCCACATCAGGGTTGTGTTTGATCTTGGGGAGGGGGGCGAGGCTGTGGGGTGGCTGGGGGTGGGTACGTACAGCTTGATGTCACTGTGTGGGGGGCACTTGTGGTGGTCTGAGTGCTCTGCCAGTGAAAAGGGGCTCCCGAGGCACTGCGGGCCAGTCCTCCACTGTTTTGAGGGCGGCCTCACAGGCCAGATATAAGCACCCTGTGGGCTAGATTCAGCCCCCGAGCCTTGGGTTTGACATCCCTGCAATAGATCAATGAAAGATACAAGTTCCACTAATGTCACATTGCAACAGCAAAACATTTCTGAAGTCAATAAAAAGGGATAGGGTTGGAATTGATGAGAGGATTTATATGCAAATTTCCAATATTGGAAACATATTTCTGTGCTGAGCATAATTTCACAGTACATGTAGGAGTCTGGTAGTACAATTCAGATTGTAGCATTTTGATATGGTGCTACAGTAGGTTTAATGTATATTCCAGATTTCCCTCTCCCAATGATTAAAAAAATTAGAAAAAATTCAGTCACGAAAACAAAATCCCCAAATCAAATTAGGTGTGGGAATCAGAAGATTATCAGGAGACCAAAAGAATGTATTTAACTTTTTCCAAATGTGTCAACTTCAACTTCCAGGACTCTGTTCAAGATGGCTATTCAGAGTGTTGAAATCCAAAATTTTACAAGGTACCAAGGGTGAGGATAGCTGCTTTAACTCTTTTTCACCATTCCCCTCTTTATTTGCATTGCAAAGAAATATTCAATTACTGCAAAAGAGAGATTTGTGAGAAAGATTGCATTTTAATTCTAATGGGATTTTTTTTATAGAAAGTTTTTTTATTTTTGTTACATAGACAACATAATCACATAACAATAGAAAAAGAAAGGCAATTCTTATTCTAATGGGAATAAGGTACCATGGGGGGAGGTTGGGAAATAAACAGTTAAGTTACTCTGTTTCTACAACTATGTATCCTAATGAAAATGTTCCTCCCTTCTGATAAAGCATAGTTCTTAATTTCCATTTACTGAGTAACGTTATCTCTTTCAAGCCATGTTTAAAACATAAATAACATGCAAGCTTTATTTCATATTCTTATGTACGTCACATATGGTTTTCCCACATTTCATCAAGAATTAATCACCCCAAAGTCAATTTCCTACCACAATATCTTTTTTCCCTATAAACCCCAATAGGCTTACATTTTTACACTTTAACAAGTGCTCTTATCATGGCTTTGAAAAATGGATCAAATTATCAGCTCACACAAAATATATTCAATTAGTTTTGATTTTGTATATTTGATTTAAAGGCTTTTTGATTATTTGTTCCATGTTTTGAACTGACAAGTTAGAAATGGAATGAAATTAATCTGTCAGGATAGATTAATGAACTGATTTTGTCTGTTGGTTTGTGATAGGCATGAATTTCCCCACAGTCTCCTACATCATGCTAATATGTAGAGCTAAACTGATTAAGCATGTAACCATATTTTGTATGAGTTTATTTATTTATTAAACATATTTTTATGCTGCAACAATCAAAAATGATTCTTCATAGTGCACATAGAAAAAAAGGAAATAAAATAAACCCTGTACAAAAATAAAGACAGTTGAATTAACCGAGAGGTGCCTCATGGATTAAAGGAAAATTATAACCTCCTTCTTCATATCCGTCATTGGATGTTGGCGATTCTATTTTTATCAAGAGCCCCATGAAAAAGTGCTGCTGAGTTTTGTCCAAACCAGTTCTTTAGATTTTGAAGCCATGATGTTCTTCTTCTGCCTGAACCTCGTTTGCCTTCAATCTTTCCTTGGAGGATTAAATGAAGTATGCCATATTTTTCTGTGTCGCATCACATGTCCAAAATATTATTTTGCTTTTTTATGGTTTTGAAAATTATATAGAATGTTGACCTAGTCTTAATTCCAGCCTTGCACTGGAAAGCATGGATTTGTCAAAATTTAAATTAGTAGATAAATAAAATATATTTATGTAGGGTTCGATGCTCTTTTATATGAAATCCAATTTGAGCAACACCAGCTAATTTATTCAAAGTAATGTTAGAGGGCACATAGTGTGTCTTTAGAGATATTCTGTTCTCATGCTTATGCTCCAAGCTATGTTTAAATGTTATGACCTCTGAACATATCCTAATTAGCATGATGGATCTTTTTATAGCATTTGCGCAAAGTGGTTTCTATGTTTAGATGTTTAGTAATATTGAATCAAATACTGTAAGAGTCTATGTATTGTAGTAAGGAGGAAAATAAAAAAAAACTGGGAATTGATAGCAAAAAAAGTGAAATGGAAATATTGGGGAAGAGAGGTCAACAATGTAGAAATCATAGAGTTGACTAACAGAAGTGCTACAGTAGAGTGGAGCTTAAGATATATTTATTGATTAGTATTCTGATTAATTTGATTAAAACTTATTTAATACTCCTTTTCCAAAATAGTGGGAGTTTAGAAATATAGAATACAATTAAATCCCATAAAACTCCCTCAATATTAAATCCAGGTGAACCAGTGAAGATAGCTTACTTTTCTTTTTCTTAGTCTCCTTAATTTTCTACAACCGCATTTCAGCCTATTACTGTTATGTTCTTTCCCCCCCAATAAATATTTCTTGTATGGGCATTTGAGAAATGAATATGCTTTGTTTCACATTGTTTGATTTATATTATTCCCATATATAGTTTTGAACATTCAGAAAAAGCCAGTGTTCCAACAGAATAATAGAGTTGAAAGGCACCTTGGAGGTCTTCTAGTTCAACCTCCTGCTCAAGTGGGAAACCCTATACCATTTCAGACAAATTATTGTCCAATCTCTTCTTTAAAAACCCGAGTGTTGGAACAACCCACAACTTCTGGATGCAAGTCATTGGGCTGATTAATTGTTCCCACTGTCACGAAATTTCTCCTTAGTTCTAGTTTGCTTCTCTCCTTGATTAGTTTTCATCAATTGCTTCTTGTTCTGCTTTCAAGTGCTTTGGAGAATAGATTGACTCCCTCTTCTTTCTGGGAGACCCCTAGATATTGCATGTTTTAGCCTCCAGTCCCCTAATTGTCTTGGTTGCTCTTCTCTGCAGTCCTTCTTGAGTCTCAACATCTGTTTTTATATTGTGCAAGCAAAATTGGACACAATATTCCAAATGTGGCTTTCCCAAGGAATTATAAAGTGGTATTAACACTTCACGTGATCTTGATTCTATCCCACTGTTAATGCAGCCTAGCACTATGTTGGCTTTTTTTGGCAACTGCAGCACACTGCTGGCTCATATTTAAGTGATTGTACAGTAGGACACCAAGATCTCTGTCACAGATACTACTATTGAGCCAGGTACTAATTCTAAACCTGTAGATTTGGTTTTTCTTTTCTAAATGTAGAATTTTACTTTTCTCACTTTTGAATTTCATTTTGTTAGATAGGACACAGTATTGAAGTATGTCAAGATCCTTTCAATCTTTGGCCTATCTTCTGGGATGTTGGCTATTCTTGTCAGCTTGACATCATCTACAAATTTGATGAGTTCCTCTTCTATTTTCTATCTAAATCATTGATGAAGATATTGAAGAGTACTGGCTTAAGACAGAGCCTTGGGGTACCTCACTGCATATTTCCCTCCATATAGCTGCAATTGTCTTAAGGACTACAGTGGGTTAGCCAGTCACAAATCTATCAGGTGGTGATGCTGTCTAACCCTCATTTTTCTATCTTATCAAGTATTAGATTGTGATCTATTTTATCAAATGCCTTACAAAGCCCAAGTAAATTATATCCACAGCATTTTCCTGGTCCACTTATTTTGTCACATTATCAAAGAATGTAATATGGTTTGTCTAGCATGATTTGTTTTTGATAAACTCATGTTGGCTTCTGGTTATGACTTTGTTTTCTTCTAGATGTTTGTAGATCCATTGCTTTGAATCTTTCCAGGTGTTGAGGTCAGACCAGTGATGGGTTGCAGGAGTACGCCCTGGTACTGGTGCACCGCAGCCAGCCCGGATCACCAGATACCGTTCCGGTACAATGCTCTGGAGGGCTCACCTGCCCTCCCGAGCTCCTTACTGGATTTTAAAGGCTTCTGCACTTCTGTGCAGGTGCATGGTGCGTACAGCACCTGCGCAACACTCCACGGAGCAGCTGGAGCATCGTGGAGCATCACAGAGGTGCTTGAGGACACCGGCGGCCCTGTTCCAACCGTAACGGAACAGGATTTGCAACCCACCACTGGGTCAGACTGATAGGTCTGTAGTTTTTTGGATCCATCCCCCACTTTTAATATGGGAACTACACCAGCCCTTTTCAAGTCCTCTGGTCATTCCCCACTGCTCCAGGATCTTTGAAAGATAATACTATTTTTGAACAGGTCACTTGATTTTGTCAAAAATGAAAGAAGGGATGATGTTCATAGATGATTAAACACAATTCAATAAAATATATATATATAGAGAGAGTTTGAAATGGTGATTCTAGCTCAGGATTAGCGTTGCATTGAGAAGATGCCAAATCAATATGGAGCTGAATAGGCTGTTTTCTGAAACCATGAATTGTGACTGAAACCAAATGGATTTGTCCAATATTTTTTTGCTTATTTGACTAATTAATTAACAATAAAATGAACTGAAACTGAACACTACTT